>NC_045744.1:23415169-23620169 GCF_008692095.1 Etheostoma spectabile
TTGGGGGCCATGATGTTGTGGCCCTCCCCCCCCACAGGGCCCAGGAAAAGTCTGATTTTCCAGCTCGCTCCTTTAGTGGTGAAGGAGTTAGCTAAGGCTAACGCGAGCGATGCTAAGCGAATGTCACAACCTGACGTTAAGGATTGGTTACGGCAGATCCAGAGCGGCTCTGGGCAGATCCATTAGATTTAAACTTCACCAGAGGACCCGCCTTTAAGGAAGTTAACACTCGTCAATGTTGAGTGGCCAGACTCTCCGTACAATGGTATCAATTTAAAGACTTAAAACATAATAATTACTCTTCCTATGTTGAAACCACTTGACCTCTTGCAACATGTGTAAGAATCATTCTAAATAACATAAAATTAAAAGATTTTAAACGGATTAAATGTTGACGGCAGATTAAGTTTAGATTTCAGAGATTGTCATTTTTATATCTTTTGAGTTCAACACTTCACTGAGTTTGCTTTTAACACTTGCAAGACCATTAAATATCATTGTCCTCCTCTTTGTTGGTGTTTCTTGTTGATCGTGATGAGAATCCGGTTTCATGTCTGAGTACTTTTAAATTTCATGACTTAAATAAAATGGGCTCCCTGCAAATCCTCAGATAACATACAGCCTGGGATCTTTGTTGTGTGTGTGTTGTGTTGTGTGTGTGTGGTGTGTTGTTGTGTGTGTGTGTGTGATTTGCTGTGGTGTGTGGGCTGCGTGTGTGTACTCGTGTGGTTGGTGTGTGTGTGTGTGTGTGTGTGTGTGTGTGGTGTTTGGTGTGTGTGTGTGTGTGTGTGTGTGTGTGTGTGTGTGTGTATATTAGTAGTATGTATGATTACTATATATATTATATATATATATCACCACAAATATATATATATATTATCACAACATATATATATATATATATATATATAATATGGCAAAATAAAGAAATAAATACATAGACGCACAACAGATTTTGTATTTGCAACATTCAGAAATAGTAAGTAATTCAGAATATATTATCAGACTACTTTTGTTGTCCTACAACCCCTCGCATGTCCTCCGTGTTGAAATGTGTGTCTGTCGTGGTCCAGGGTCACCGTCGGATGGTGTGCTGCTCCGCCTGGTGTGAAGACAACACCTCCTGCAACCTCTTCACCTGTGGCTTCGACCGGCAGGCCATCGGCTGGAACATCAACATCCCCGCCCTGCTGCAGGAGAAATGACCTCCTGCTGCCGTCACTTTACTGTGAAACCCCACCCAGAGTCTGTCTTTGGAGCATCAAACACACACATCCTGCGGGCTTAAAAGGTGGCTTTAAAAAAAAAAAAAAAAAAAAAAGTATCCTTGTGTCCTTGTCTGTGAAAACTTGTTGCATAATGTAATTGACGTAACTTCAGCTATCGCTCAATGACGGATACAATTTACAGACTTTTAACGGCTGTCTTGAGTTTACAGGACGTCAGTTTTCGACACGCTCTCTCTCTGACCTCACCCAGACTGAGGAAAGAAAAAGTACTTGTGCTCTCTGTCTTCTGTTACACTCTCGTACTCATCTAACTCATCATCGCCAATGTACAGAGATCACGTGTGTGTGTGTGGGTTTTTTGTTGTGTTTTTGCGTGGAAGCGAGAGAAAAAAAAACTGTGTACCTATGATGATAAAAAAAGCTCAGAGACGTAACATAGGAGAGGCTTTGTTGTCTTTGTTAAAAACTTTTTTTTTTTTTTTTATTTAAAGCAGAAGCTTAAGAGTTCTCCAAATCTAATCTGTGCTACTAACAGCAGATTTATGTTTGAACAAGAGTCTGATGCTTTTAAAGGAAAACTCAATAATTTTATATGATCAATTTGGTGTTTTCAGCAGTTAAGCTGTGATAACTTGGCCATTTAGCTTCTTAAATGTACTGATTGTTATGATTGCTAAACGTTACAAAATAAAAGCACAAGGGAAAAAAAAAAACACTCCCCTCTTGTAATGGACGCTAAAATTCACAGTTAATCATCTATAATACACTTTTAAACCGGATATCATATTATTGCAGCTCGGTTCCGTTGAACTCAGATGTTCAGGAGCCTCCGTGTGATAAGTAATGCACCTTTTTTGAAAATACTTACAGCTTTTTATTGCAGTTTTAGAAGGGGAAAAAAAAACACACTTGCAGCTTATGTACATAGTCAACACAGAATGGAAAACAGCTGATGGCTGGTAGGATTGTCGGCAAATAATGGTTTTATTTTGCAGTAAAAATCTAGATGGCTGATAGAGGACCTGACATTTGCTTGATTCTCTTTTGTGGCAACATGAAAAAAAAATGTGAGTGAAAGCAGTTCCTGTGCAGGCCGTGGTGTGTTAGAACTAGAACGGTTTCTCTCCCGTGTGGTTACGTACGCTTGCACTGCTTGTATGTTGTTTTCACTGTTTTACTACAGATCACGGGTCTGGATGGCTCTCAGACTGAACCTGAGCAAAAGGAAGCTATATGTGGTGTTTCTTTTTTACATCCACAAATCTTAACTTTTTGAACTATTGATTTGTATACAAACCTAACGATGTTACTGAACATGTGAGTCATTGATAAATCCACACAGAGAGAACTCTTTGTACTAACATGACCATTTGGACTGAACTCCCACAAAGCCCGTTAGGTCTTTTTAAAAGAAATTGAGAGATTTACCCACAGTTCTCATGTCGGGGCTGTTGTGCTGTCTTCAATAGAGAGAGGCAAATAATTTGCCTTTGTATCTCACTTTATTGTATATATAGATTAGATTAGATTCAACTTTATTGTCATTACAGGGGTACAAGGCAACAAAATGCAGTTTGGGTCTAACCAGAAGTGCAATAGCAGCAAGTGCAGGATATACAATTTGTCCTATGAATACAATATATAGATAACTAGTATTGTGAACAAGATTTACAGCTGGATATGTACTGAATATGATATAAAGGTAGATACTACTATAAATAGAATTAGTAATAATGAAAGCTAATCTGATTCAATAACAGTGATCCATTTAAAACTGGCGTCAGATTTGATCCTCGGATGCTCAGCCCTGCCGACGTACCGATACTCGACATGAATGTAAAACAACAGCTTTATTTTAAGGTTTACTGTGGTGCCCTTTAGTCGTTGGTGTTGTTGGGGGTTCTGTCAGTGTCACATTTCTTATTTGGTACTTTAAAACTAGAAACTACAAATCTTTTGAGGAGTTTTGTGATGCATTTTGCTGTCCCACTGCCTAGACACACTAAGTGTGTGTGGTGTGTTGTGTGTGTGTGTGTGTGTGTGGGGTGTGTGTGTGTGTGTGTGTGTGTGTGTGTGGTGTGTGTGGTGTGTTGTGGTGTGTGTGTGTGTGTGTGTGTGTGTGTGGTGTGTGGTGGGTGTGTGTGGTTGTGTGATACAAATCAACGTCAAATTGTGTTAAAAGTTGTGATAACAAGCAGGTCAACTATTGTACTCTATGTCTAGATTGTGGAGCGTTTGCTGGTTAGTAAAAAAAGCCCTCATTCAACAGTAGTGTGTGTGTGTGTGTATTTGGTAACACTATACAGCTGCCTTTTTTCTGTTTTTACCCAGCAAAATGTATTTCTAACAATAGAAAATCCTTTTGTTGAAGTGAATTTGGATTTTTACAGGTGTATAAAGGCCATAGTTACATTTAAGATCAAATAAATGTGGATGTTTGACAAACTAAAGTGAATACAGTACTTGTCAAAAGTAAAGTGTTAACACCCTTTTTACGTTAAAACTAACATTTGTGTCATAAATTGTAATATATGAAGAAAGTAGCCCGTTTTTGGCTGTGTGTATTTCAGCTGCAGCAGTTGTATTAGCCTTTAAAACTTCATGACATGTTAGTTCATCTGCCAAAGGCTTTAATAATTTAATAAAGGTAATTTTTTCATTTTTACCAGGGATGGCGATTGTAGTTAAAAGTTTTCATCTGGATAATTATAAATTAGACTGATGCTAATCATCAGTCTGCCTGATAAAAGTCACAAATGTCAGCTGCAGACTAAACTCTCTTAAAAGCAATTTTTCATTATTCTACATTATGTTGAAATACCTATTATTCGTTCCCAGGTGTGTATTTTTAAATTGTATTTTTTTCACTGTAGGAATGCACTTTTTGCTCAAAAGTTCTTCAACGATCTGTAGCTTTATTTTTCACTTTATTTAGCTGCAGTAAGCAATTATTAAAAATAAATTGAGCAGAAATGGGAGATGTGTTTTCTCCTTTCTGAAGGAGTCATCCCTGGTTTAACTGACAACTGTGTGTGTGTGTGTGTGTGTGTGTGGTGGTTGTGTGTGTGTGTGTGGTGTGTGTGTGTGTGTGTGTGTGTGTGTGTGTGGTGTGTGTGTGTGTGTGTGTGGTGTGTGTGTGTGTGTGGTGTGTGTGTGTGTGTGGGTTTGGTTGTGTGTGTGTGTGTGTGTAGAGATCTCTACTTTATCCAATACTGTTTTCTTCCATCGCACTGAACTGCATTTTCTACCAACTCTGAGCCACTACGCTGCCACATTCATACTAATGTTAATAATGTTCAGACTCAATAATCACAATTAAAAACCCGATGACATCATCACCGAGCATCGGCCGTCGCCGACCCACCGTCTGCTAAACCGTGGCTCCTTGGTGTGAACAGTGTTTTGTGTGACCAACGTGGTCGATGTAGAACAAACCCCACGGCTCGCTTCTCAGAAGAAGGAAAACCGCCGTGGGGGATTGACCTAACGGCGGTTTTGTGGGTTCTAGCTGTGTCATAGGTAACGAGCCTCTGCTTGTTAAAAATAAACCGTGTTGTGCTGTTTGAACATTTGGGTGTTTTGAGATTTTTTGGGGGGTTTTCTTTACAAAGCATTTCAGAGATTTTTCTCAGATGTTGGTAGCGACCAAAAACGGAGCTACAAGAGAATTTGACGTACGTTCCTCAGGTGGACGCAGATTCCTAATGAAACATCATGTGGCTTCTGGATGTGTAAATAAGCAACAGTTTGCTAACAAGTCCATCATATCGACTTAAAAGATACGTAATGTTGTGTTCACAGCTCGTTTCCACTGCCCCAAGTGCCATTATTGCAGGTTTTAATATCCTGTTAAAGTGTACTCTTATTTTGAAAAGATGCATTAGAAGAAGTGAACTGGACTATTATGATCCTAAACTCTTTTTAAAATCAGCATTGTAACTCTAACAGGTTTCTTTTAAAAGCAACTCCTTTCTTTCAAATAGGTTTGTCACAATACTATTAGGACATTATTTTAAATTATCTACATTTTGGACATAAGTAGACATCCAGTAACTTCCATTGTCTGAACTGGGGATGTCATCATGTCTTGCGCTTGTGTTTACACACAAATCACACGTAGTGTGTGTGAGCTCAGTGGCGCAAAAAGTGGGTTAGCAGCACAACCTTACTGCATAATAGTTTATCTTATCTGATGCCATCACTAGGCTGATTTAACAGTTTAATTTTCAGGCTGCTGTAATGAACAGTGAGTTCATTTTTTTTATTCAGGTGTGAGGATGGTGGATCAGGAGAGACAGGTGAAGGCATCAGGAAGGTCTCACGTCAGGTGGAAGTGTAGGAGGAGACACTTGATAACAACAGATCCTTTTCCTAATATTAAAATGGAAAAAAACTCAAATGGAAAATCTAGTACATGTTTATTTAACAATATGTTTTAGTGGAGGTCGGCGATGGCATCAAGTAGGAATTCTACTAGTTAGACCATTCAAGGATGGATGGATGGATGGATGGATGGATGGATGGATGGATAGATAGATACTGTAGATAGATACTGTAGATAGATACCATTTAATTATGGTAGGTCTGAAGTGGCTGATATACTTAACCCTCGTGTTGTCTTCCATTATCCATGAACTTGTCCTTCCAGGTCAAAATTGAAAATGAAATTTTTGTTTGCGCTTTTCCGATGTTTTTGTCGCTTTCATTTGTTTTATTTGTCACTTTTTCCAGCTTTTTGTGCTTTAAAAAAAAAAACAAAAAAAAAAAAAAAAACCCTGAGCTGGTTTAATGATAGGTTTTTACATTTATTCTTGGAATTCGTGGTCAACAAACACACGTTTTTAGTTAAAAAGGCGGAAATGATGAATTATTTTGACTAATAGTTAATATCAGAGGATGTTGAGTGGATCTCAGGTGGGTAGATGTCAAAGTTTAGTCCGGATACTGGTTTGAAGCCATTTAAAAAAAAAAAAAAAATGCTATAAGATTAAATTAAACACCCAAACAATTCAATGGAAGTACACATTAAAATTACCCGAGTCATCAATGTTATTTTTGGGCAATTTGATTGAAAGAAATCCATATTCCTGATACAAAACACTTTGAAACGGGTCTATTTGACCTGAGGACTACACAAGGATTAAAAAAAACTTATTTAAAGCCCATACATGATGATGTCTTGAGGGGGGGGGGGGGGGGGGGGGAGTGCCCAAATTGATGCTGCATACCCCTCTGACATTGGGTAGTCTGCCTCATCTTATCAATTATATAAAGTGTTTTTTAAACAGTGTGACGCAATCTTGTAAATGACCATTTTTTACATAACAGATTCGGAGCTTTGAGTCTGAAGTGAAAGAAACAAGAACACAAATAGGATCATTTATTCCCAGTGATAAAAAATAGTACTGACCAATATAGACTACACACATTCTGCATTCCTAAATAATAAAAGTTTACATACCGTTCCACACATCCACACCTTTCAGTAGAAGTACTCTTTTTACATTCCTTTACCTTTTTAGAAAACTATAAATAAACAAGAGGCTAACAACGCGGGAATTTAGTCTTCAGAGAACTAAAAGCCTTTCGGGTGTTTGTAATTACACTGATAATTTAAAGAGATAAATGGAATAAATCTAGAGGGCAGGAAATAAAGGGAAACACACAAAAAAGAAAAACTGGACTCTCCATCTTGTAATGCACACAATATTCCTCTAGGGGGCGGCATGCCTTCACTCCGGAGCCTCATATGCACTCTGGCACTACCCAACACAGTTTAAAAAACATGAAGGGTGAGAACCGTTGACATAACTGAACAGGTGAGACATAGTTACATCAAAGTTACATTACTGAGGGCGACCGGTAGCCCTTTGCTGCATATCATCCCCCCCCCCCACACACTCTCTCTCTCATGTCTTCAGCTGTCCTGTCAATAAAGGCCTAAAAATCTTAGTTACGTTACTGAAACAACAGAACACACATTTTCTGGAAGTAAACAAACACAAATAAGTTGTGAAGGGGAGAAAAATCTGCTTTGTGAGGACCAACATGGGGTTTTAGTTCTTGTGAGGACCCTATTGCGATTTAGTTAAATTTCGCCCAAACACTGTATATTGCTTAGTTACACTCACAGAAAATATCTTCAAAGTTACTCCAGTGAGCTAGCTAGCAAGCTAAGTGGCTAGCTAGTTAATCATGTCTCACGTGAGATGAATAAAGATAAAGTTACCAGCTTTCTCTTCTATCTAGTGTCACATTCTTGGTTCCTCGTTCACTCAATGAACAAACGTACATAAACGTCACTCTCTACATTCAGCTTTCAACAGTTTTGTCACACACTGACGTTGAAGTGACCAAGTTCTGGAGGTTTTCTGAGCCACGACCCCAGCCCCCCACCCTGCAGAGCGCCGGTAAACTGCTGCATCGCCCTTTGGTATCGTCTGGCAGCCATCTTGGAAGCAGAATATGTCCCTGGAGTGGTGTCTGCAGCTTTAAACTGAGAAAGTAAGACAGAAACATGCATCCAGAAATACATTATTGATCCCAGAAGGGAAGTTATGTGTTACAGTTGCACAACGTATATAAATATCAGAGTAGAAATATAAAGTAATATAAGGAGTGTGGACATGCACAGTATTTACACAGTTAAAAGTAATGTAGGTAAAGGTAACGAAATAGTCGACTTACACTAATTAAAAAAAAGTGAGATTTATGGGTATTTTGCAGTTTCGCAATAATATCCACTGTTTCTTTCAGTTTGACTGTGGCGGAAGAAGAACTTAAATAAAAAGTACCCCAATGTGAAAATTATGCACCACAAGTAAAGTCCTGCAAACCTTATTTAAAGGTGCAGTAACACAACGTTCTGTCATATTTGCTAAAACTGACCCTATGTTTGAGTAGAACTACATGAAGCAGGTCATTAAAAAAAAAAAAAAAAAAAAAAAACAGCTCTTCTGGCAGCAGCTTCAGCTTGTGGTGCAATTTGCAAAAACAACACTCACTGGTCAGATTCAACAATTAGGGCCGACGAGGGGGGGGGGGGGCAAACGCATTCATTCTCCCTTGTGTGGGGAGGGGCTTAGGGGACCATTTTGGGCTTAAGCTGAACGGCGGGAAGGACCGGGAAGTTGTCGATGTTCAGATGTTCTGGTCCTGGATTTTCGCAAGCCTACGTACAGCAACTTTAACCCTTGTGTTGTCTTCCTGTCAACCATGAAGAAAACTAATGATTGAGATATTTGGTCACTTTTTTTTAACATCATCATCATCATTATCGTTTTTCCCCCCCCAACATTTTTGTCACCTTTTCAATGTTTTTGGTGTTTTTTTTTCCCCCAAAGTTTTTTAATTTTTTCAACATTTTCTTTTTTAGCGCTTATTCCGACGGCCCATTTTTGGTGGTTTTAACTGAAAACGGGTTAATTTCGCCCTGGGACAGCATGAGGGTTAAGTAAATCAACCACTTCTCTGCCAACCCCCCCCCCCGAGGAGATTCAGGGTCTCGGACCCACCTGCTGCTGCAGCCTCAGCCAGCGTGCGAACATGGAGCGCTTGCAGAGCCGTGACGGCGTCCCTGAGTCCGTCCTCCTCCCAGTGGAGGTGCTGATCTCCTCCAGGCCTCCGTCACCACGGCTCCAGTTCACGCTGACGTTCGGCGCCCGCCCCGTCGGCCGAACCTCCGTGCTGCTGCTCAGACCTGTGCAGAGAGAAAAGGTAAAGGGTGAGAACAGATACCGTGACAAACGTTGGGTGGTTTGCCAGGAAATTTCACACATTCGTGTTCCCCTCGGAATGAATTGGAAGATGTTTGGTGATCCTCTGGCTTTTCATCTCGTGTCATCAGGTCAAAATGTTTTGGTTTACAACCAAATACCTGCAGAACTAATGACATTACCATCAGCCTCAGCTGTATTAATGTTAGCATGCTAAATCATGCTAGATGATAAACATGCTAAACATTATGTGAGCTTGATAGCATGTTTGCATCAAGGTAGCTCAGTCGGTAGGGAGTTGGTGTTGGGAACCTGAGGGTTGTGGGTTCAGGTCCCCATTCGGGCCAAAGTACAGAGTGTGGACTGGTAGCTGGAGAGATGCCAGTTCATTTCCTGGGCACTGCCAAGGTGCTCTTGAGCAAGGCACTGAACCCCCCCCTCAGCCGCTCAGGGTGCTGGTCCGGCACTAGCAGCCCACTCACTCTGACATCTCTCCATCGGTGCATACATGGGACCTGAGCATGTGTGTGTGTGTGTGTGTGTATTTCAGGCCTGTGTGAAGTGTGTAATAACAACAGAGAGTAAAATGTAATTTACACTCTGTTGTAAAGTGTAAATAAGTGTAAATTGTAATTTACACTCAATAAAGAGTATACATTATTATGAAATTATTAAAGTACCACACTGCCTAAGTAGAGTCTCACGTAGTAGTACAGGAAAAATGTACATTTTGAATTTGAAATCGCAATTCTTTCTTTTATTCCTCTCAAATGAAGCGGAAACTTTCTGTGAGGTGATAGTCTGAGTGAATTAAATTGAACAAAGGAGCGTTAATACTTGACGTGTAAAACTTGTGGACCTACAGCCGAGCAGCAGTCGCTGTCGTCGGTACGGGAACGGCAGGTTCTTTACGGGCGCGAGGCGCCGTGCCATGGCCCGGCCCAGGTGACCCGTGTGGTGGAGCGTCCCCACCGTCAGGCTGTGCAGGTAAACCGGCTCCACCAGGTGAGACAGGAGGGCCCCCTGGAGGCCCACGACGCTCCACCTGTCGAGACAAGCGCTTTTTAAAAACCGAGATGCAGTATGACGGCGGTTTGACAGCTTTTCGGCTGAGATTTTCACTCCCAGCTCATCAGTGTTGGACTGTCTAGACCCATCAAGCTGTTTCTCTGCTGTAGGAACTGAGTGAATAAATCTGGGTTCCCCTTCGGAGGTGAAACTTTAAATGATTGTATCTAAAATGTCGGCAATGATCCCTCATAGCACAAGAAAACTGTACAGTAAGTATGGTATGTCAAGGTTAAAGTCAGTTATAATCTGTGATGATGTTATCAACACAGTTTCTATCGGTCATAATTTGTGTAAATTATAAAACTACAAAAACAAGACACAAGTTGTAACTGAAATTATTCTGTCAAATAAAAAGTATTACATCTTTTTTGTAACTAATACATGCACATTTTATTACACTATCATCTGAAGTTCCAACATTATACAGTATTTTATTAAATATTAGACCACCCCTTCCAGGCCGGATTATAAACTCACTTTGCCATCTTGTCAGTGCAGGACATGGTGACGGGACGTTTGCCCTGAGGTACACCGGTCCAGTTCATATTGGCCGTTGGCGCTGTGATGGGCAACGTCCCCTCGCCTCCGTCCACCTTCACCCTGAGGTGACAGTGGAACCTCCTGCTGGGATCTGACATCAGAAGTAACAGAAGATGGAGACTCAGTGGCTGACAGCAGGCGGGAGACTGCAGAGAACTAGACGTGAGGCATCACTGGTCTCCAGCAGGGGGGGACTCCTTAAACCTGCTTTCTATCTGATCTCCAGCAGGAGGAGACTCCTTAAACCTGCTTTCTATCTGATCTCCAGCAGGGGGAGACTCCTTAAACCTGCTTTCTATCTGATCTCCAGCAGGAGGAGACTCCTTAAACCTGCTTTATATCTGATCTCCAGCAGGGGGGACTCCTTAAACCTGCTTTATATCTGATCTCCAGCAGGGGGAGACTCCTTAAACCTGCTTTCTATCTGATCTCCAGCAGGAGGAGACTCCTTAAACCTGCTTTCTATCTGATCTCCAGCAGGGGGAGACTCCTTAAACCTGCTTTCTATCTGATCTCCAGCAGGAGGAGACTCCTTAAACCTGCTTTCTATCTGATCTCCAGCAGGGGGAGACTCCGTAAACCTGCTTTCTATCTGGTCTCCAGCAGGGGGGGACTCCTTAAACCTGCTTTCTATCTGGTCTCCAGCAGTGGGAGACTCCTTAAACCTGCTTTCTATCTGATCTCCAGCAGGGGGAGACTCTGTAAACCTGCTTTCTATCTGGTCTCCAGCAGGGGGAGACTCCTTAAACCTGCTTTCTATATGATCTCCAGCAGGGGGAGACTCCGTAAACCTGCTTTCTATCTGGTCTCCAGCAGGGGGAGACTCCTTAAAGCTGCTTTCTATATGATCTCCAGCAGGGGGAGACTCCTTAAAGCTGCTTTCTATCTGATCTCCAGCACGGGGGGACTCCTTAAACCTGCTTTCTATCTGGTCTCCAGCAGTGGGAGACTCCTTAAACCTGCTTTCTATCTGATCTCCAGCAGGGGGAGACTCCTTAAACCTGCTTTCTATCTGGTCTCCAGCAGGGGGAGACTCCTTAAACCTGCTTTCTATATGATCTCCAGCAGGGGGAGACTCCGTAAACCTGCTTTCTATCTGGTCTCCAGCAGGGGGAGACTCCTTAAAGCTGCTTTCTATATGATCTCCAGCAGGGGGAGACTCCTTAAAGCTGCTTTCTATCTGATCTCCAGCAGGGGGGGACTCCTTAAACCTGCTTTCTATCTGGTCTCCAGCAGTGGGAGACTCCTTAAACCTGCTTTCTATCTGATCTCCAGCAGGGGGAGACTCCTTAAAGCTGCTTTCTATCTGATCTCCTGCAGGGGGAGACTCCTTAAACCTGCTTTCTATCTGATCTCCAGCAGGGGGAGACTCCTTAAACCTGCTTTCTATCTGATCTCCAGCAGGGGGAGACTCCTTAAACCTGCTTTCTATCTGGTCTCCAGCAGGGGGAGACTCCTTAAACCTGCTTTCTATCTGATCTCCAGCAGGGGGAGACTCCTTAAAGCTGCTTTCTATCTGGTCTCCAGCAGGGGGAGACTCCTTAAACCTGCTTTCTATCTGGTCTCCAGCAGGGGGAGACTCCTTAAACCTGCTTTCTATATGATCTCCAGCAGGGGGAGACTCCGTAAACCTGCTTTCTATCTGATCTCCAGCAGGGGGAGACTCCTTAAACCTGCTTTCTATCTGGTCTCCAGCAGGGGGAGACTCCTTAAACCTGCTTTCTATCTGGTCTCCAGCAGGGGGAGACTCCTTAAACCTGCTTTCTATCTGGTCTCCAGCAGGGGGAGACGTATCAGTTGCAAAAGGAGGTCGGTTTCTGTAGAATCTGAGAAAGTGACCCATTTCTCACTTGATTGATTTGTAACCTCAGATTTACCACCTCAGTCAACATTTTCATAATGAGTTTATGGTCTCAATCATTAGTTTTAAGTCTTCTGCAACACAGAATGATGTTGAGTTTTTTTATTTATGGTCTCATTGATTTTAAAATCAGCAAAAAAGCAGGGGCTGTTTTAGGGCGTGGCTATGATGTGATTGCCAGTGAAAGTGTGTAATGTGTAAGGGCTCCTCCCTCACTCCTCCCTCTCCTCTAAAATAGTCAGATAATAGTTTGCCCGTAACGGCAAACTCAACAACTCAGAGCAGATCTCCACAAACCCATGGGTGACGTCACACGTGTGCAATCCATTAATATACAGTCTATAGTTGTGAATGTTATTTTTACAAAGCTCCTCTTATTCATACCAAAAACTGTCCTGTAGCTGTATCATTTCCTGACTCTTCTTCTGCCGAGAAGATGGATTCCCCCCCCCAGGTGTCTTTTATGTTTTTTAACTCTTTAGTTAAAGGAACTGCTGACAACATGTTGGCGTGGATGGTATTTTGCTCAGTGATCTACAAGACGAGGAAATTAAGCTAGAAGTGCTGCTTTTTTTCTTTTTTTATTAATTCATGTTTTCACAGGGCTGAAGTGTTTCATGATGGATTTATCCTTTGAAGAAATAATGACACTGTCAGGTTAGTGGTTTGTGCAGCAGCTAAGAACAGAATATAATTATCTGCAGAACAAATAGATTATTGAAGCTAAATGTGTCCACAACGAAGAACGAATTGGTAATAATATAAAAAAAAACTGACGGTGCTAATGCGCATCTAGATAAGGTACAGAAGCAGAAATGTTAGATTTCTCGACATATTTGACAGAGACAAAACCACATGAGTCAGTGTCATTTATCATCCCCATCGTCTGACTGGGTCTCACATGCAGCTGTGGTCTCGTAGGGACAGTTGAGTCGAGCGTCTCCGCACGGCGACGAGCTGACGTACATGTGGAAGAGGACGCCGTCCTGCAGCCGGACGCCCCCGCCGCCTGGGTTTGGTACGAAGATCGACTGTTCCTCGCTGGCTGCTGGATCACTTCAAAGAGGAAAAGACACAGATAAGTTCAACATAAGACAGAGTCAGGGGGAAAGGAGCAAGACCAACACAAGACACGGTATGAAACGGTGTGAAACTGTGCCTTTTTAATAATTAGTTAATAATAAATGTCAGCTTGTGTTTAATAATCTACCCTTGAAGTTCACTGTAGGCATTGGGACCCCCATTTCGTTTTCGGTGACATCACTGTAAATTGTTGTGGTTTAAATTAAATTTAGAGAAAGTGGAAATTAATCTAACTCAGCTAATCTGCTCGCAATGTGCTCGGAGCTGAGGTTCACAGAGGGAAGTTAAAGATTTAGAAAAGTGTGGACGAAACTATGGCAGCCTTTCGCTCTAAATCAACCCTCATGTTGTCTTCGGGTCAAATTTGACCCGTTTTCAAAGTTTTTTTTAAAATATCTGATATAAAGGAAGTCGAAATACGGTTAAAAATGTTGGAAAAAATGGCAAAATCTATGAAAAAAAAATTAAAAAATACAAAAACTTCATCAAAAAACGTTGTAAAAAGAAACAAAAACATGGAGATGAGGGGAAAAATGTTTTCCATGGTCAAAGGGAAGACCACACGAGGGTCAAAGCTTTTTAATTACCCTGAAGGAAAATTCTCGACTGCGGATCTTACCGGAGCAGCAGCTCCAGCTGAGCATACAGGAATCGAACCAGCGCCCTCCGGCTCAGGACTTCAGCGTGACAGTCTCTGAGCGTCCCGCCGTGGTCCCTCACGTTGTCGGAGTCCAGACACTTGGTCCCCGTGGCCAGAGACACAACCTGCGCTGATCTGAGGTCAAATCCTGGAACAGAAACAGAGGAAATGAAGACGGTCCTCCCCTTCGTTAACCGTAGTCTTCATAAATCGTTTAAAAAAGTTTAAAAGCACGACACAAAGCGGAAGAATCAGTTTATTCCCCCCTGGGAGCTCTTCATTTGGACTCTTCCCTGAGATCAGTTTATTTCCCCCTGGGAGGTCTTCATTTGGACTCTTCCCTGAGATCAGTTTATTCCCCCCTGGGAGCTCTTCATTTGGACTCTTCCCTGAGATCAGTTTATCCCCCCCGGGAGCTCTTCATTTGGACTCTTCCTGAGATCAGTTTATTCCCCCCCGGGAGCTCTTCATTTGGACTCTTCCCTGAGATCAGTTTATTCCCCCCTGGGAGCTCTTCATTTGGACTCTTCCCTGAGATCAGTTTATTCCCCCCTGGGAGCTCTTCATTTGGACTCTTCCCTGAGATCAGTTTATTCCCCCCTGGGAGCTCTTCATTTGGACTCTTCCCTGAGATCAGTTTATTCCCCCCTGGGAGCTCTTCATTTGGACTCTTCCCTGAGATCAGTTTATTCCCCCCTGGGAGCTCTTCATTTGGACTCTTCCCTGAGATCACCAAACTCCATCAAAATAAAAAATACTTTTAGCGTGTACAGAGCCATCATATTTCGACATGTAAATTATGAATTGAGGGTTTATTTAAAGCAAACCGGAGCGGTGATTGGCGGAACAGTGGAAATACAAACCGAGACGGCTTTTTGACTGATTTTTGACATTTAATTTGTTCTTTGACTTTGAATGTTTGACAATGATTAAAAAAAAAATACTGTTTATTTATATGTAGTCTGGTTGGGTTTGGCGATAGCAATTGACCAATAACATTAACACATCCCAGAAATTACCAAGCGACATAATCATTAATTTATCAGGCTGATCCTGACAACAAAATCCCCCCCCCCCCCTCAACCTAATCCTGTGACATCCGAGTTTTGACCTCTGTGTCTCCATCACTCACCCCTGGTCATCACGATCCCTGCCAGGACCTTGTGGCGGGCTTGTGAGGCGGTAGAGAAACCGTCTGTCAGCTCGGAGTATTTCTCTCTCACCAGGTGGAAAATGGACTCTGCAAAGAACTGCAGAAGAAGAAATGGAGAAGACAGTGTTTAAAGAGTGGAAAGGTGCATACTGAACGTCTCAATTTCACCCCTTATCTTAATTTCACATACGCTTATTCAGGATTATTTGTTAATATGCTGAATATGGTTGGTTATTGTCTGTCTTACTTCTTTTATTCTTTATTTTGCCATGGTAGTTAGCTCTATCTACTAAAAAGTGGTTGCTGCACTGGAGTACGTTGAGTTTCAAATACCATTTCAGCATTAAAAAACTAACAAATATCCCTTTTAAAGTTAATTTAGAGCAGATGAAAAATTGCACTTTTAAATTAAAATTGCACTTAATTTGCGATTAATTGTGATTTAATGTTTCAACTGATTGACAGCCCTTTTTTTTCTACAATGTACATAAAAAGTTGTCTGGAGAATCGGCGTGCCACAGTCTGCTAAACCTATATTTAAACCCGAGGACATTGGGACTTCTGCGTTATACTTTTCTCCAGACAACAGCTACTAAAAACAAACAACAAAGGGAAATCTTTGTCTGCAGGGAGGCACCAGCAGCTGTGACACTCGCCTGGACCACGATAGGAAGTCTCCGACAGTCTGTCAGCGATGGCCGAGAGTTTTCTCCCTCTGAACTCCCCCAGTCTGCAGAGGAGGAGCTGTCATAGTCCTGCTTGTCAAAATATGTCTAATTATATTTTTGGGCTGTCATTCTTTTTTTTGGCGTAGTTACACTACAGTTGCTACAATGCAGATTCAGGTTCACCGAAGTGCCAAGAGGAGACTAAAGACACAAACAAGTGTGGAGAATTAATAAGAGGAGGACAAGATAATATAAAATTATATGGACGGCATTTATATACTGCTTATAAAAGTCTTAAAAGCCCTTCTCATGCTGTAGGCTGCTTTACAGACTTGGGGCCCCCTCTTGCATCCGACCCAAGTGTCTTTGCTATTTTAAGACTGATGCATTTGTTAATTTCCCATCCCGCGCTCACGTCGTTTACATAGCAAATGCATCTGCGGCCATCTTTGCACCCATGGGCGTGCTGGTCTTACATCGTGGTGTGTTCAGGTGAATTCTTGGCACATTGCTATCTTGCGGCAGCAGAAAGTGGTTGTCTCGTTGTGTGTGGTACACTATTAAAGGTAGACATTTAGTTATTTAGGCTACACTGTATTCTGTTGTTATCTAATAGTTGTGTATTTGATGCAGTCGGGCCACGTCCTCCTCCTGCGCTCCATAGCGGAAAATGTGACGGTGAGACAGAGCCGATTAAACATTGAGACGTTTTTTTTTAGTTGAGATGTGAGTTTGAGGTGTTTATGGAACAATTATCAGTCAGTACAAGCGCAAATAACACTGCTGGATGTAATCTTTATGTGATAACGTGGATGATATGGCGTGAGGAAACGTGTGTGTGAGGCACCAATATAGGAAAATATTACGAGTAACTGTACTGTCTGCAGTCTGACTCTTATTCACCGCCTCACCATCTGCCTCACCAAATCACATTTTGTCTCCAAAGTGTGCATGCGGTCAGAGGCAAACCATAGGGGACCACATTTTTCTGTTTCTTTCTTTGTGTGGGAATGGTATATGCACATTTTTGGCTTCAAGCAACTGAAGATGCTTAAAGTTGAGTAGTTTTTAAATGATAGAAATTGCTGTGAGCAGGGTTTGAACCTGCATGGGGAAACCCCGTTGGATTTCAGGTCCAACGCCTTAACCACTCGGCCATCACAGCTGAGTAGCTAGCTGTTGAATTACACTGGGAATCTGAAAAGATTAATAGCATACTAATGCCCTTCGATCCACGTGTACTTGTAACAACTGCTGAGTCGAAGTTGCTCTTCTATCGGCTTGAATCGGTCGGCCCGTTCTCCGCTGACCTCTAGCATCAACAAGGCATTTCCCGCCCACAGGACGGCCGCATACTGGATGTTTTTCCGTTTTCACACCGTTCTTTAAAAACCCTAGAAACGGTTGTGCGTGAAAATCCCGGTAACTGAGCAGATTGTGAATTACTCAGACCGGCCCGTCTGGCACCGACAACCACGCCACGCTCAAAATACCTTTCTTTCCCATTCTGACATTCAGTTTGGAGTTCAGGAGATTGTCTTCCCCTAAATGCATTGAAGCAACGGTCATGTGATTGGTTGATTAGATAATTGCGTTAATGAGAAATTGAACAGGTGTTCCTAATAATCTTTTTAGGTGAGTGTCTATATTTTATTTCTGTGTTGAATTATCATGTGAGTTTGAAAGAACATCCAATTATAAATTAAGGGCCTCCTACAGACATTGGGATTTCCAAATCAGAGCCATTTTTTGGGTGTCGTTGATGATAGAAGTCGCTGTGAGCAGGGTTTGAACCTGCGAGGGGAAACCCCATTGGATTTCGAGTCCAACGCCTTAACCACTCGGCCATCACAGCTGGAAAGTTGCATGTCACAGATATTGATTGTGCTAAATGCTCTGAACTCGTCGGCTGAATACTTGAATAACTTAAAAAGGCTGCTCAGTTCATCGGTCTCTGTCCTTAGGTTTGGAGAAAAAGCAGATAAAATATATATTTGACAGTCTGAACTGAGTCCAGATAAATGGTTATGAGATGTGGCACACTCCCACCTTTATGAGGAGGTCCAACATATGTGTAACATTGAAACTCTTCATGTTTTTAACCGCCCCAAACTCCCAAAAATATTACCAAGACCCGACCTCGGTGTCTATAACTATCTTTTTTTTTTTTTTTTTTTTTTAAATGTCTCGCCTCATTTTGTAAAAGCAGGTGTTTTATTTCGTCGGCAAAAGCGAAATTCTCTGGCTCAACATTTTCTGGCTGACAGTGGCACAAGGTCGTGTGTAATGAGTGTGTTAAACAATTATCTGTCAGATTACTATGCTCTTCACACCGCCTTCCCGCTGCACCGCCGTCTCCTCGGTCCGCTGCCTCTCCTCCTTCGTCCCTAATGTGCTGTAATAATGTTCATTAATGCGTCATGGCGCCTGACAGACAGTTCACATTGAATGGGAGATGATGCTAAATGAGCAGTTGGAAAAGCTGCAAAAATAAATCATCTGCTACACAAAGAGGAGGAGGGGAAGCTTTTGATAATTGTTACATTTTTGCCTAATACTTTTGTTCAAATTTAGAGCATATAAAGGGGTTTTTTTTCATCATTTTCCTCCACAATGTACCATTGCATCCTCCCGTCTCTCTTTAAATCTCCCCGGGGTTTAATAAAATATCTACATGTCCGTCTAACAACTCCATTTTCCTTTGCATATTTGGTTGGTTATCTTCAGCTGAGCGAAGCTGACTCAGGAGACAAATCTCCTTTATTCATTAAGCATGACAGCAAAAAGACGTCAAGGACGATTCTCCGAGGCTCAGGGACATAATGGAATTGTTTAGATGCTGCAGACGATGCATACAGGACACCATCCAGCTCTCAGGCCTCAGGACATGATGGCCATGCTGATGTAAGGCACACTCCATTTGGTATCACACGGCGCACCTCAGACCCATTTATCCAGACCATTTAGAAGACGGGTGATTGCTGAAGAGATGAAGGGCCAATTCAGTGTCACCACTGATGTTTCCAAGTGAGAGAAATCTGTCTTTAACGAGATGAAGGGCAGAGAGTCGGTCTACTCTCTCTATACTATACGCTCTGTACATTTCTCTACATATTATACAATACAGTTTATAATATAGTTTTTTCTGTACGCGTTTTGTTAAGTTCGACACGATTTGATTTTCTCAGAGTGTACGAGGTACGCATGAATGCACCATGAGTTTAAGAGGTGAACCTGAATGCACGGTAAAGTCCCGTTGAAGCTGCTCGCTTTATTGTTGGTTGATTGTTTACAGAAGTAAGTGTACGCTGTGTGGTTAGCTGCACGTGATTGGCCGGAGAGCAACACTGTCGTCCAACAACTCCTCACTTGGGGGCAGGAGGAAATAGAGCAGAGAGGACAAGACACACACACACACACACACACACACACACAAACCTGGACTCACATAAATACCTGGACACTTTAACACTTGACTCAACACTGATGCTTTATGATAATTTATGGTAAGAGTCTTTTTATTATAGCCAAAGGTTTTTATTTTATTTTCATTGTTATTATTATTATTATTACTGTTATTAGATTATGTTATTACTGTTATCTTTATACTGTCTTCCTATTTTTCTCTCTTTACTCTATTCTTCTTGCTAAAAGCAGATGCTGGAAATTTCAAATTCCTTACAGTAATACTGCTATCTTTATATCTTTATATTTATGGGAGTCATCCAAAAAGGATTAATAAAGAGAAGTCTAAGTCTAAGGCATTGAAAGCTCATTTTGATCAATTTTGAATGAAAATCGTGACACCCCCAAATATTATGTCTACGCAGTAGTGATTTGGGGGGTGGAGCCACAGTTGCCCACACAGGGCCAACCAATGTTTCTCCCCATTTTTGTAGCATCAAATAACTAATAACAACCAAACTGATCAGACACTTGACACAGTTCTTTCAAATTTGGCAAATGTCCCGTCCACTTTTTGCTGCTGAAAAAAAAGACATCTTCAAATCTCAATTACTGTGGTGCAGTAAAGGGACCTGCTCACCTGAGGTAGCTGATGCTTGGCTCTGCTGCCGTGGAGGCCCAGAACCTTCCTCCCCGGTCCCAGAGTTACGTTGTAAAGGGACTGCAGGGCGGCTGCTGCCGCCTGAGCCTTGGCCAGTCTTTTACTGTGGCCACACCCTTCAAAAACCCTCCCCTCCGCTCGCACCACCATAACAAATCTCCTCGTGTGCCTGCCGTGAACCCGCTCCGTCAGGCACGTGTACCTGAGTCCTGGTCGCAGCTCATTGAGCAGCGCCGCTGGGCTGAGGCGCCCCAGAAGTGAGCTGCTAAGGGCTCGTCTTTTTGGATTGGTCGAGAATAAGTCCAGGGCGAGTTGGACGAGTCGTCTGTGGTTGTAAATGTTGTAGAAAACCTCGTTTTGTGCTGTGTTGCAGTGCAGGAGATCCCAGTTTTCAAACAGCGATGGCTGAAACTCTTTAAGGAGTGAGTCATGGATGTCCAGTTTATCCGCTGTGAAATCCGCAGGAGTGCTGGTGAAGTTCCCCATGGAGGCGTGAGCCTGGGGGGCGTTTGAGAACTGGATGAACGAGCGGAGAGCCAGCTCTGCAGCCCTCATCTTGGCCTGCTTTTTTGTTGGTCCTCTGCCCTCGAAGTGGAAACCGTTTACCTCCACGCCCACGGAAAACAGCGGCGCATGCAGCGGGCCAGTCTTTGACGTGATCTCGTACCGCAGACCGGGTCGGAGCTCATTCAGCTGGACCACCGCGTTCTTCTGAGCGACAGCCCAGGCTGCTCTCTTACAGGTCACGTGGTTTTGGTAGAGCAGCCGGTCTTTCCCATCCGCCAGTGGCTGTTTCCTCTTCAGGGCTCTCGGTCCACGTTTGGGGAAAGTTGTGCAAAAGGTTGACGGATAATACTTCCGTAGTAGGTCACAGTCCACCTGGCTTTGATCATCTTTGTTCTCTTTCACCTCCAAACTGCTTGTACCTGTTGGCAGATCAAAATCACGACAGTGAACAAAACACGTTTCTTTTGTTAGAATCCCAAATGCGTTTTGTGAGTAGTGTTGGAGCTAAATCCTGCTCCATTCTCAGGGTCAACTAGTCAACTAGTAGTCAGAATCTCAGATGTTGATGTGTGAATCCTTTTTATTACATAGGATATCCTGAGACAAAGTTACCTGGATCAAGCTATCACAGCTCTCCCCTTCCTTTGTCCTAGTCTCATTTCCAAAGGGGGGGGGGGGGGGGGGGGGTCTCCAGGTCACAGTGATGTGTCTGTGTGCTTATTCGTTATCTTTTCAGTTGGAATGTGACTGAAAGTTTACGACCCTCAGTTCAGGACTTGCAGAGCAAAAGATCAGTTGGGCTGTAAAAGAGGGACTGGAACCAGACTCAGGAAGCGTCCCTAACAATCAAATCTGCTTCTGGCATATTTAGGAGAGCTGGATTACAACAGAATGAACCAGAAGATCTTATGTTTTAGAACAGAAGTATTGCAAAACAACTTAATGCATGAACAACAAACTTGATGCATGACCAACATGTCTTCATTTATGTTGAAATAATGCTTTTGCCTTTTAGCTTAAATGTATAATGCAAATCACACACAATGTTTAAGCACATATAACATTTTAAATTCCAACAATTGGCCTACATGTAAGTAACAAGTCTACAGCCATGTCAGCTGCTCTGTGAGACTGTACTTGTGAGCTAAATGCTAACATCATCCTAGCTTAGCGTGTAGCATGCTAACATTTCAGCAAAACACAAAGCACAGCTGAGGCTGATGGGAATGTCACACGATTTGCGGAAATCTGGTGATACACCAAAGCATTGGACACAATAAGTGTGTTTACATGCACTTACTGTAAGTAACCAGGTTACCGTGGTTTTGTGTATACACACACTAGGTCAGTAATTACATTTCTCGCCTATGGCCATTGCTTTGGGGACATGGATTTCTTATTTAAGACTTATTTTTCTCTTATTTAAAAGACCCCCTAACAACGCAAATAGGTCTGAATTTATGTTCAGTGGTAGAAACTAACTTTAGACTTTGTGTTAGTTTCACTTTATTATTAGAGGAACAGTCAAGTGATCAACAAAGTCAGTAGGATTCATCATCTGAGGGTCATGAACTTTTGTACAAAATTTCATGGCAATCCATCTAATCGTTAGTGACAGACGTCGCTATATGGTTTTGTAAAGTAAAAATAAATGAAATTAGGTAAATGGTTTGCACCAAAATCAACATCATTTCAACATAATCCACATTGATTGCTTGTTACTTGGCTGCTGAGGTATCTTACTAATCCATCTGAGGTAGCAGAACATGGAAAACATCAGTTTTATTAGCAGAAACCAAAACATTTTTAAAGTGCAAGGAGGAAAAATACGTACTTAAACTGTCTGCGTCCTCAGCTGATGATGCTCCAGTGTCCCAGTGTCTTATGGGCCGGAGGAGCGTAGATAACATGTTGACTTGTCCTGAAAAACAGGATCATATTGTTGGTTTTCCCCCGAATCATACATATCACACAGAGAGAGAGAGAGGCATTATTTCACTATATGTGTTCATATATCTAAAAACAACTCATCTTGGACATTTTTTTTTGTTTGTGAAATGAGCCCAATTCACGATTCTGAACGCTTACACAGCATTCAGTATGGTTTTATATTCACTCCCAACCATAAACTAAATTATGAAATGGAGGTAAACACGTTGACGGCGATAGTGGAAACGTAACGGGTGAAGCCGGGGGGGCCATTAGAGTTCCCACTTAAATGGAGGTAAATGAAAACAAAGAGACAAGGCACATTGAAAGGTGTCAGTGATGAGGACGGAGGCTTTCAGACAGGACGCGTCCAGGGGCTTACAGCTTTGTCTTATTCACCCCGGCACACAGGGTTTTTAAATCGAGCACAATCGTTTTTCATTAGGTTTCAACGGATTTTGGTAAATGCTTTGAGGGTTTCACAATAAAACGCCTTTTTCGGTGTGCTTGAGTTTTTTTTTCTGTTAGGTGGGTAAGAAATAACCTTTTGGTTCTTTGTTCCATAATGACATTTTGTCACATATAACAACGTCTACTCAGATGTGCTGGTTTTCATCTTGACCAACGTCTTTTTTCACTTTGCTCCAGTTATTCTTTAGACCAGGGGTCTTCAACGTTTTCTAAGCCAAGGACCCCCAAACTGATGGCGAGATGGAGCGTGGACCCCCTAATTATATATATTGTATAAAATTGTGTTTATATTAAACTGGTCCTATAGTGCCATGTGTGCACTGATGACTGAAAGACATCTTCTGCCTCCATTTATCTGTTTACTACAGTGTGTTGAGTTCATGTTAATGTGGATTTAAAGACATTTCAATTAGTGGAAAAAATTGCAGGGGGGGGGGGGGGGAATATAAAAAAAAGTCTAATCAACCAAAACTTTCGCGACCCCCATGCAGTACCTCCGCGGACCCCCTAGGGGTCGCGGACCCCCTGTTGAAGACCCCTGCTTTAGATAGATGTTATGTAAAAAAGAGGTTTCGGTCGGATGTTGAAGGGTTTTGGAGAATCATGTGTGCACAATCTAGCGTTTGGCTTCTCAGGATAACATGAGCTTATGTTAAAGGGAGAGGAGAGAAACCAGAGAGACATCCATCCCTAGTTAATGACTGACTTTTCACATACATTTACCAGGAGACACACACGTCATTTACTTGATTTAACGTAAGGATTTGAAAAACGTTGGGGTTACATTAATGGATTGATGAATTAAACTTAAGTTGATATTTATTTTATTGTGAAGCGTTGTTTCTACTCATTTGGCAATGGACGTTGAATTATATAAAATAGTTGCGCACCAAAGCTTTAATTAACTATTTACCATTTATTAATGATGATAAAACGTTAGAAGCATTGGTCTCCATTCCTTTTATGTGCAGGCCTTTCCTTCCTCCTCCACACTCAAACAATCCTCCCCATCTTTTAATTTTGGGATTTGGCTAAAGGAAACCCCCCCAGCTCCAACACGATAATAGCTCAGCTGCTGATCCATGTTGGCCCCTGGACCAGGGGCCCCATCTATCCCTGGTTAGATTCATCTGGAGCCCTGCCACCAATCAACATGCAGCTTTGGTTCAGCAGTGCACGTGGGGCAGAGTATACTCCACATGCAGACATAAAAACAGAGGATATGGGCTGCAGTGGGCATTTCTATTATTGGTTGTGAAACATGCATGTCCCCTCCTGCAAGTTTATCATTTAACAGAAAAACATTAAAACAATGAGTCACTTAAAGACACTTTGAGAAAGTTTCCAGACTCATTCTGCAGCGTTTTGGGATAAATAATTCATTGTTTTTATTAAGCTTAAAATTATTCTCGTATTACAAAAGAGTGCAAGCAACACAAAGCTATTAAATACATAAATCAGATGAAATCAGTGAAAATAGCCGTTATTGCCGTCATCACATTGAAATGAATCTCACAGAAACTGTTAACCAGTGATATTAATATTTAAATGTTATTAAACAATCTATAAGTTTTACTTGCTTTACTGCTTTTTTCGGGTGGGCCAAACAGTGATTCTTGAGGCCACTGCAATGCAAACTAATAGTAATTATCATAATGAGGAATGCACAAGAAGCCATTGAGCATTAACCTTGCACCTCGCAATTATATTAGGCGTGGGATGCCGTTAAGCTGTGGGCTGATACGAGCGAGAGCTGCTAGATGGGATGCGACTGTAATGATGTGAATCCGGAGCTTCTGAAGGTGGAGGTTGGAGGTGTTTTAACGACCTGCACCATCACAGCTGACGGGGACCATTTATTTTGGCAGAGGAAAAAAAGACAATAACTGTGTTTGTCTTGGCTGAGCCCCTCGCACCTTCACACACTCATTTGTGAATTGCAGTGTTTGACTTTCCACTTGGTTTGAGTAGAGGTTAACCAGGTTGCAACGTGACAAATTGCTTTGCTTAATCTAACGGAAATCTTCTTCCCACGCGAATCTTCAATATAAAAAAAAGGGTCTGTGCAGCAATTTGAAAAGTAAATTGCAGCGGATGTTGTGTAACACAGCAGGTGACATTAAGGGCTCCAGTATATATATATATATATATATATAATATATATATATATATATATATATATATATATATACACTACCGGTCAAAAGTTTGGGGTCACTTACAAATTTCCATGCCACTCCTTTATAGACAGGATAGCAGCTGATCTGAGTGGGTGGGTGATCTTTAATGCAATATCTACATTACCCATTATCAGCACCCATTCATCCAATGTTCCAAAGGCTCGTTCTGTTTACTAATCTGATATTATTTTAAAAAACTAACTGAGAAAACACTGGAGAATCCTTTTGCAATTATGTAAGCACATAATGTAATCTAAAAACTGCTGCCCTGGTTAAAAAAAACAATGCAACTGATCTCAGCTGCTATTCTGTCTATAATGGAGTGCAATGGAAATTTCTAAGAGACCCCAAACTTTTGACCGGTAGTGTATATGTAAGTAAAAAAAAAAAGGGATGATATATGAGCACAGCTCAGCAAATAGTGCGCTTACATCATATCAGTCATGTTGCACCACTACAAATGAAAATAAAAAGGAGCAAAAATGTTGGGTTGGATTATTGTTTCTGTCTATTTGGAATTTTTTGCAATTTATTGATGTTGTGTCATACCAGAATATGCTATAAAATACTATTTTATTAGTATAATTATTATAACTATTAATCAATTGGGTTTATTATTTCCTGAAAGCAGGGATTTAAATGTGAGTGTAACAGAATATGCCCTCATTTTTACACAACCCTGTCTTTGATTTAGAGGACTAAGGATTTTATTTCAAGACCGATCGATTTTAGCTAAAGAAAACCACGTTGAATTCAACTGTACTTTTCCATTTTTATCTGTTCTTTATGCAACAATAACCAGAATCAGAATCAGCTGTAATGGACAAGAAAGCGTGGACACATAAAAGTAATTTGACTCCACATCATTGAAAGCAACAAAAACAATTTGTACGAAGGGTAACACTTTAAAGAAAAAGTGTGAATGTGTAGTGTCGTTAAGTAGCCACGAAAGGCAGCGCTAGATCGGCTTAATTAGTGAGAAGAAGAGTCCAAGGAGACGAAAGGAAGCGTCTCTAAAAATAGAGTCGTGAAGGGAAAAGACACTGAGGGTGATCACGAAAGGAGCACTAACATGGACTAACTAGTGTGAAGGTAGTCTCAAGTTTACACTTGTGTTTTATCTGTTTAAAGATTTTATTTCTCAGGATTTTTCTCTTGATGTGAAAATAATGTCGTGTCAGCACACAGTGAAGAAGCTCACATTCTTTCAGCTTAAACCTGCATTTCGTGCTTCACTTACTCTTTTATTCTTCCTGTATAACAGAGAATAGAAACAAGAGAGCAGAGCAGACATGAGAGCAGGAAGATTACTTCAGATTCCAAGGTGCTTGTGTTTATCAAACCTTAGAATTGAAGTTTCTCCATCCTGCCGCTGTTAATGAACCTTATTTAATAGAATAATGAAATTAGGCATGGCAGGGGGGAAGCGCAAAGCACCGACTCACTGTCCTGTGTGTGTGTGTGTGTGTGTGTGTGTGTGTGTGTGTGTGTGTGTGTGTGTGTGTGTGTGTGTGTGTGTGTGGTTTGACAGCTGTGGATAAGCTCATTTGCTAAGCGTAATTAATGGCAAGCAGTTTAAGGACTGTCTTTCCACAAGGGCAAAGAAATATGGAAACTTTTCAGAATAATTACTCTATCAACAGCCTTATCAGATAATTGTAATATAGTACTAGATGTATGAATACATTTTAGATTTAATTGTGTTTTCTTTACTACTTGCTGCTTTGAACTCTGTTAAAGTGTTTAATCTTACAGATATGGCCTTAGAAAACAATGATTTCCAATAATAAGACTACGATGGACTACCCTCACCAAGCATAACCAAGCAAATCAATCGTTGCAAAAAGTAATACAAGACATCCAGAGTAACTTATAAGAAAGTTCCATAAGGTGCCAACAGTGCCTTAGGGGTTAAATAACTGGGACTCCCATCAGTCCACTGTTGATCCTCCAGATCATGTGTCAATTATACTTGTGAGATAGACTCCTTGGTGTCCTTTTGGGAAGGCACTGAAGTTTGTCATGGATTTTGAGTTCTGGAGTATGAAACAAGATCTAGTTTTCCAGCTGTGATGGCCGAGTGGTTAAGGCGTTGGACTCGAAATCCAATGGGGTTTCCCCACGCAGGTTCAAACCCTGCTCACAGCGAGTTAAGTTGGTGCGTTATTTCTGTTGTTAACACACCCATTCACACCCTGTCACTTGACATCTAAACTCAAAAATGATCCCAATGATCCTTCACAGTTATTACAGCTACACATGGATCCTCCAGATGAAGTATGCAGATCATCGGAAGTTGTCAATTGCTTTGTGAGATGGACTTCTTCTTGTCCTTTTTTGTTATTTCTGTTGATGCCACACCCATTCACACCTTGTTAAAAGACAGCCAGGGTAACTAACAAACCCCATTCAAGCTAAACTAAGGTGCCAACAATCCTTTAGAGGTTAAATATGTGGGACTCCCATCAGTCCGCCGTTGATACAGTTAGACATGGATCCTCCAGATCAAGGGCATCAGAATGCAGATCATCAAAAGTTGTCAATCGTTTGGGGGATGGGCTCATTGGTGTCCTTATTGGAATGCACTGAAATAAAGTATTTCAGGGAATTTTCGGCTTTGGAGTTTAAATCAAGTTCTTGTTTTCCAGCTGTGATGGCCGAGTGGTTAAGGCGTTGGACTCGAAATCCAATGGGGTTTCCCCACACAGGTTCAAACCCTCCTCACAGCAAATTAAGTTGGTGTGTTATTTCTGTTGTTGCCACACCCTTTCACACCTTGTCACTTAACATCTAAACTCAAAGACCCTAAAGATCCCAATGATCCTTCACAGTTATTACAGCTACACATGGATCCTCCAGATCAAGTTATCAGTTTGCAGATCATCGGAAGTTGTCAATTGCTTTGTGAGATGGACTTCTTCTTGTCCTTTTTTGTTATTTCTGTTGATGCCACACCCATTCACACCTTGTTAAAAGACAGCCAGGGTAACTAACAAACCCCATTCAAGCTAAACTAAGGTGCCAACAATCCTTTAGAGGTTAAATATGTGGGACTCCCATTAGTCCGCCGTTGATACAGTTAGACATGGATCCTCCAGATCAAGGGCATCAGAATGCAGATCATCAAAAGTTGTCAATCGTTTGGGGGATGGGCTCATTGGTGTCCTTATTGGAATGCACTGAAATAAAGTATGTCAGGGATTTTTCGGATTTGGAGTTTAAATCAAGGTCTTGTTTTCCAGCTGTGATGGCCGAGTGGTTAAGGCTTTGGACTCGAAATCCAATGGGGTTTCCCCACGCAGGTTCAATCCCTACTCACAGCGAATTAAGGTAATGTGTTGTTTCTGTTGTTGTCACACCTTGTCACTTGACATCTAAACTCAAAGACCCTAAAGATCCCAATGATCCTTCACAGGTAAAATACATTGGACATCAATCCGTCTGCAGTTATTACAGCTACACATGGATCCTCCAGATCAAGGGCATCAGTTTGCAGATAATTGAAACTTGTCATTTGTTTGTGAGATGGACTTCTTCTTGTCCTTTTTTGTTATTTCTGTTGATGCCACACCCATTCACACCTTGTTAAAAGACAGCCAGGGTAACTAACAAGCCCCATTCAAGCTAAACTAAGGTGCCAACAATCCTTTAGAGGTTAAATATGTGGAACTCCCATTAGTCCGCCGTTGATACAGTTAGACATGGATCCTCCAGATCAAGGGCATCAGAATGCTATGAACAAAGTTTATGTCACATCATCTAAAGGTGTCTATTGTACTTATGAGATGGGCTCCTTGGTGTCCTTATTGGAATGCACTGAAATAAAGTACGTCAGGGATTTTTGGATATGGAGAGTAAATCAAGATCAAGTTTTACAGCTGTGATGGCCGAGTGGTTAAGGCGTTGGACTCGAAATCCAATGGGGTTTCCCCACGCAGGTTCAAACCCTGCTCACAGCGAAATCAAATTGTAAAAATTTTGTTTTCTCTTATCTTGATTAAATTCAATCACCCTCAAGGTGTCATCACAGATGTAATGCAGTTGTGTGTACTCTCCCCCTGCTGGAGATCAGATATGATGCATGTTTAAGATGTCTCCCCCTGCTGGAGATCAGATATGATGCATGTTTAAGATGTCTCCCCCTGCTGGAGATCAGATATGATGCATGTTTAGGATGTCTCCCCCTGCTGGAGATCAGATATGATGCATGTTTAGGATGTCTCCCCCTGCTGGACATCAGATATGATGCATGTTTAGGTTGTCTCCCCCTGCTGGAGATCAGACAAGGATCTTCCACATTTGCGAGACGGGTATGGCTGCAGCCTGGAGCGTCCCATGTCATCCGGTCTCATACGGTCTCGTCTCATGCGGAGGTGTGTCCAACGGTAAATCCAGAGGGTCAAAATTACGATATTGCGAATAAGTTTCCAGATGGAGTCACGGGTAAATTCGTCACCACATTTGTTGCAATCAATTGAAAAACTGTTAAAGTAAAATTTTTGCCATAGCCTACATGTAGTTTGCTCATTTCTGAATGTTATGCTTGTGTTGTTCCATATTAACGTGGCTACATCTGATGAAACCGGCATCAGCAACGCAGCCGTTTCTGCCAACTAACGGCAGGCTCTCTTGAGGAGGGATAACAATCCACGATCTGCACACACATCAACAAGACTACAAAAATAAACATGTTGCACGCTTTCCAAGACTTTTTAATTGTATAGGCCTATTCTATATTGTTTTCACACTTCACTGGGACATTGCTGCAAATACAACTGCTTATCAGAATGGCGAGAGCGACTGTCGGCCTCAGCTGTCCGGTCTCTGGGACCCGGGACCGAATGCTGCCGGGTCTCTGGGACCGGGGACAGAATGCTGTCGGGTCTCTGGGACCCAGGACAGAATGCTGTCGGGTCTCTTGGACCCGGGACAGAATGCTGTCGGGTCTCTGGGACCCGGGACAGAATGCTGTCGGGTCTCTGGGACCCGGGACAGAATGCTGTCGGGTCTCTGGGACCCGGGGCAGAATGCGGTTCTATTTTTCTACTACCGCGGCATCGGCCTTCGGGTCTCTGGGACCCGTCCTGCATTCGACTGCGTATCTCTGCTGCCACGGTCTTGGGATGCGATTGAATTTTTCTTCCACTTCCGCCAGCGGTTCTATTGTATTTTGTGTTGTGTTGTATGAAAGGGGGACATTTTTTTAAACAAAACCAAATGCTTGAACTCTGTCGGGAGAGAAATTCCTTCTATAGCTACAACTTTGAGCCAAGTTGCAGCTATAGAAGGAATTTTTTTGTTTGCCTATCACCTGCATTTTTTTAGAGACGGACATATATTTTAAAATATTTAAAAACACACCAAATATTTTATTGATTAGCATGATAGTTGACGTGAGCTTTAACTTTGAAAAGAGAGATATTAGGCCTAGTATTTGATTCCAGATGCAAGCTTTTATTTTGAAAAGTAGAAACTCGGGGATGGCAGAAGGATTTTTTTAGTTTGCCTATAATCTGCATTTATTTTATAGACGAACATATATTTTAAGTGTTTTTATTCATCAGTTTGATAGTCAGCATTTCTCTTATAGACATGTTTAGTTAAAAAAAAAAAAAAAAAAACTCTGGATTTACCGTTGGACACGCCTCTGCATGAGACGAGACCGCATGAGACGGGACGGATGACATGGGACGCTCCAGGCTGCAGCAATATACTCTTGACATTCGCAGCAGTTTTTCAAACTGGATGCTCTGTCCATTTATTTTACAGTCCATGGTTTCTAGTCATACTGCGTCAGTGTAGAAAACTGTGATGGCCAAGTGGTTCAGGCGTTGGACTTGAAATCCAATCCCTCGCAGGTTTAAACCCTGATCACAAAGTTGTGCATATTTAAAATTAATATTAATAAAAATTGGATGGCTTATGGGATCTTTGGTCAAGCCCTTTGTTTCTTGATCAAGACACAACATACACAAGTTAAGATCAAAATGCAAGGCTCCTCCAGATTTGGGACAATACTAATCTTATAAGTATACTGTAGAAATGAATCTGCAAAAGAAAACAAGACATGCTCCAGGGGTACATGGGTCAGAGACGATTTACAAAATGCGCGTGTTGGAAACGCCTGACAATCCTCATTTGCATGATGCTTTTATTCAGTTACTGTCTAATTTAATTGTTGCTCTTGAGTGTTTTTGATTTAACTGCAGATCTATATATCTATTTATAAGTATAATTGTCTTTCATGCGCAGTGAGAACACACTACAAAGCTTTTTTTTTTTAACTTTACGTCTAAATCTAGTTTAGTGCAGAAACTATCAAATCCCTCTCAAGCAACAAACGTACTAACGCCTGCTTTCAAATCAACAGACTGATGGTCATTATTTGGAAATGAGTGATGAAATTATTGCCTGAAACATAAGGCAACGTGCAATGAAATTGCCGCGCGAGATAATAACAGTGACGGCAGTAATCTGAGGCAGGCTGTCGACGGCTGACAACGGCCTCGTTTCAACTTGTAATGCCCTCGCCTGCTGCTTTACTGCCACTTTATCACTTTGAAAGATTGGGTTTTATTTTGTCACTAATTGTGGATTGCATGTGTCCTCGTGGTTTTTTCCTTCTTTCGGATTTTGTGTAGAAAAATCAAGTTCTGGGTAAAGCCACAGACTTTGCAATCTGCTGCCACAAAAGCCTGATCAGGGACCATCAGCAGTCACTGGTAAAAGAAACTGGAAGCTTAGCATTGACATGTGTGCAGGTTTACATAGGAAGAGGGTTTCTGTTTCAGTGTCAAGTGCACAACAATCAACACATTCTCATGAATGGGTTTGGGTCCTGGTGTTGCACCGAAAGCTGTGACCCATCAGGAACTGTGACCGCAGAGGGCGCTGTTGCACATCGTCTACCTGTACGTGGCAGACAATGGAGGGCGAAGAAGATATTAATACATTACATCCATGGGTGCAAGTTGTATGATTATTCGTGGTTTGTTATTGCTTCCTAGATAGATAGATAGATAGATAGATAGATAGATAGATAGATAGATAGATAGATAGATAGATAGATAGATAGATAGATAGATATTGATCCCAAGATAAAAGGGAAATTATGGTGTTAGGTGGTGAGAGAGTGTAAACCCTGGTGACCATATTAACCACTTCAGGCATAGTAACATGTGTTTATCTAAAAGTATATTAAACATGTTAAGGTACATTTTCTCTGAAATGTTTATATTTCTTAGTTATTGCATGCGTGAGTTACATTTGTAATAACCTACCTAAAAATAATCATTTTCTACTGTAAAGAAAATAAATAACTAACTAGATATTTAATGGACCAGCACATTGGGTCAGTGAGGGCAAACTCAGTGTGAACTCACTTTAACTTCATAAAGGAGTCAAACCTCAAACGGTTGTTTGGAGTGGTTATGTCATCTCTTCACACTAATGTGGACACGTAGTTTCTTGTTTTCAGTCATCCCAGAGCCAGAACACAGAAGGTCGCCAGGTGAGTTCTCCGACAAAAAGTGAGTGTCCTGCAGCGACGACAGTTCAATTTCGTCACCAAAATGAGTAGTTAAGTTTAGGAAAAAGAGCTTGGTTTGGATAGAAGGAATCCCGAGCAACAGGATTGGCCATCGGGAGAACGGGAGATCCCCCGGGGGGGGTGCTGGTCTGTTTGTAAGGGGCGGGGCTGCACGCCGGTGGAAAGCTTTCTTCTTCTTGTTGATTGGCCCGTAGAGAGGAGAGAGATCACATGATTGGCCCACTTGTGTGTCTCCCAAAAAGGACGATATAAGAGGACAAATTGACTGTGCAATGCAATCCAATATAACGTCACTTGTCTCGGGGATTTGCTGTTCTCCAGGATCAGCTGACTCTGATTCTATAACATTAAATGGTTAAGTGGTTAAGGCGTTGGACTTGAAATCCAATGGGATTCCCCGCGCAGGTTCAAACCCTGCTCACAGCGATCTCCATCTTTAATCGATGATCATCCAAAAATCATACTTCTAAAATTTGCCTACTCTAAGCTACGCATACCTCATGCCACAAAAAAATACCCAAATCATATCCTCGTTTGCTGTGATGGTCGGATTTGGTCACACCCTTTCCTGATCAGGAAACAAAATGGACGAAAGAGGTCACTGGTTTTGGGGATTGTCTGTTCTCCGGGATCAGCTGGCTATGTCTCATGTAAACTCATTAATTTGTGACTGAATCGTACTGTTTTTATCTCTGTGCAAATAGTTATTGAAGGAAAGAAGATCGATGTAATTCTCATCATTCTCATATCTCACTTATTTGTTTTTTATGCATCATTCCCTATTCCATAATGTAATATAATAACATGATACTACTTATCCCATCATCCTTTGCACTATGCTCCACATTTAAATATTTTTTATTGCACTCTTCATTGCACTCATGCCTCTATATTATTTAGAATATGTATATTAGTGTGTGTATATATTGTTTGGTTGTTTTGTGTGTGTAAGCGCTTTGTGAGTAACGATGTTCCAAAGAGAAATTCCTCGTATGTGTCCTCATACCTGGCAAATAAAGCAGATTCGGATTCTATAACATAACTTTTGAACACATTACACTGGTTAAAATTCATAAACGTGTTTTTTTCTTTCTCCCCATTTCAGCCAAACATTGTTTTTGTTGTCAAAATCGTTATTTACCCTCTCAGCTGAGAAGCAAAAATTAAGTAAATGCATTCTTTTTTTATTAAAGCTTGTTTGAGAAAGCACCCAGTGACTTTCACAGCATAAGGCATCAGTGTGTGTGTGTACTTATGTGTGTGTGTGCGTGTGTGTGTTATTTGTATTTTCACTGTGATATTATGATCAAATGTAATGGGAGGACCTTTTAATAGAATTTACTGCAATTTCCCTAAAACATCTCAGACTGACTGGATGGAAATACATTTACAAAATACAGATAATCATGTTTTGTGTCTATTCTGTATTTGTCTTTTTAATAAAAAGCAGATTTTGGATAGTCACTGTTCAAAATATAAAAAATGAACAATAAAAGAGTAGCGCTTACCCCTCCCTCCCCTATTACTAACACTAAAGTGCCCTTGAGCAAGGCCCTTTATCCCGTACTGCTCCAGTGTCTGGATCATATATCATTTTTTAAGTTTTCACTCACAAAAAAACAGTCCCGTTACTCAAATACTGGACTCGAGTACACAGTTGAGATACTTGTACTTCAGTCGTTTATTTCCACTCAATCACTTCTGTTTGGACTTGCTTCCCATGTCAGTGAGCTTATATCTGTGTGTGTGTGTGTGTGTGTATGTGTATGTGTGTGTGTATATATATATATATATAACTCTAACTGTATATCTCCACACTGTCAATAACTCTTTGAACCGTACTCATCTGCCTCGATTGTCTGCGTTTCAGCCCAAATTCACCCACGTCACTAGTCATATATTTCCATCAATTTAGAAGTATTTATGTTATTAATGTTAATGGAGACAGGAAAATCTGAAAAAACAACCTCAAAACTTGGACTTTGGCGCGTACATTCCCTCGCAAACGGCTTCTTCCTAATTGTGATATCTCCTACTACATGACTGGATACAACTGAAAACAACTAATTAAAGCTGTGGATTTGATAAACCCACACCCAAGTCAGAAAGTCAGCAAACGCCTGTAGAGGATTTAGTGTCTCAATGAGTTTTCATATTTTTAGGATGTTTCCGTTTCCAGTAAAGTTCATAATGGAGATGGACAGGAGAAACAAAAAAAGAGAGACAAATTAGTCAAACGCGATGTAGAAAATTCAGATTTTCCCCGTTTGAATGTGACAATATGTCGCATACTCAGCCCCAGTTGGGGATCAAGACTCAAACCCTGGCAGCAACTGCCCCCCTCACACTGAGACCCGGGACCCCTAACCCTCGCAGGGTTAGCGGCGCACTTCACCCGCTCAGCATCCAGCTGCAATTAAGTTAAATGGGCCCACAGACCATATTGCTAATGGTTTCATGAAGCCCGAGCCCCAGAGAAGAGTGGAGATTGCAGAATCCATCAGTGAAATTGCACAATGACGTGCTCCACTGAGTTTGACTGCACGATGGAGCTCACTTATCCAAAATGCATCCAATACACTGACATGTCCAAACGCATGACATGTCCTCAGGAAGAAGAAAAAAAAAGCAACCCACTGACAGGCTCGTCACAGAGAGCAGATGTTTGATCCATGTTGGAGAATTGTAATCCGCGCTGAAAGCGGGACAATCAAATGTTTTCTCCGACTGGATTTTACAGCCAACAAATGCCAGTTAATGACTGTTAAATTTGGACTGAAAAGCCACGCAGAAGGGGATTTTACCGCCAAATGGCAACAACCTCATCCCGTCATCTGGTCAAAGAGACAAATCCTTATTAACAAAATCATTTCATTATGTACTCAATGGACTTTGTCCACTAATTCCCAACGGAGAGAGAGAGTTTAGTTGGTAAAACAATGTTGCTCGCCCTTTTTCATCTATACAATTATAGTTTTGTTTTCTATTTCCAGAGTAGCAGACACACTTCTATGACTTTATTTCAAACAATAGTTATATTTAACGGAGAAAACTTTCCACCAACATTAAACCCGGTTTACTTTACATGTTTAGTTCAGTGTCTTGCTACCTAAAATGTGGTTTATTAAGACTGTTCTGGAGTCAGAACGGGGTTAATTTAGCTGATGGATTTGCACAAAGATACAACAGGACTTCTACTTGAATGTTTGCTGTTCTTTTAAATAAATAAATACATTTAAAGAAACAATAAAAAAAAAAAATATAAAATATAAAGAAGTGTAATACAAATAAAATAAATAAATACATTTAAAAAAAATAATACAATAAAATATATACATATAAAGAAATGCAATACAAATAAAGTCAATACATTTAAAAAAAATAATAAAATAAAATATATAAATATAAAGAAGTGTAATACAAATAAAATAAATAAATACATTTAAAAAAAATAATACAATAAAATATATACATATAAAGAAATGCAATACAAATAAAGTCATACATTTAAAAAAATAATAAAATAAATATATAAAATATAAAGAAATGTAGTACAAATAAAACAACTAACTAAATAAATACATTAAAAAAAAATATATATAAAATACAAAGAAATGTAATAAAAATAAATTAATTAATACATTAAAAAATATATAAATATAAAGAAATGTAATAAAAATAAATTAATAAATAAATTAAAAATATATATAAAATATAAAGAAATGTAATAAAAATAAAACGAATAAATACATTAAAATAAATTAAAATATATAAAATACAAAGAAATGTAAAAAAAAAAGAATGAATAAATAAATAAAATTAAATAATCTGTACTTACAGTGGGTACGGAAAGTATTCAGACCCCTTTAAATTTTTCACTCTTTGTTTCATTGCAGCCATTTTCCAAAAATCAAAAAAGTTCATTTTATTTCTCAGTAATGTACACTCAGCACCCCATCTTGGACAGAAAAAAACAGAAATGTAGAAATTTTTGCAAATTTATTAAAAAAGAAAAACTGAAATATCACATGGTCATAAGTATTCAGACCCTTTGCCGTGACCCTCATATGTAACTCAGGTGCTGTCTATTTCTTCTGATCATCCTTGAGATGGTTCTACACCTTCATTGGAGTCCAGCTGTGTTTGATTATACTGATTGGACTTGATTAGGAAAGCCACACACCTGTCTATATAAGACCTTACAGCTCACAGTGCATGTCAGAGCAAATGACAATCATGAGGTCAAAGGAACTGCCTGAAGAGCTCAGAGACAGAATTGTGGCAAGGCACAGATCTGGTCAAGGTTACAAAAAAATTTCTGCTGCACTTAAGGTTCCTAAGAGCACAGTGGCCTCCATAATCCTCAAATGGAAGACGTTTGGGACGACCAGAACCCTTCCTAGAGCTGGCCGTCCGGCCAAACTGAGCTATCGGGGGAGAAGAGCCTTGGTGAGAGAGGCAAAGAAGAACCCAATGGTCACTGTGGCTGAGCTCCAGAGATGCAGTCGGGAGATGGGAGAAAGTTGTAGTAAGTCAACCATCACTGCAGCAATCCACCAGTCGGGGCTTTATGGCAGAGTGGCCCGACGGAAGCCTCTCCTCAGTGCAAGACACATGAAAGCCCGCATGGAGTTTGCTAAAAAACACCTGAAGGACTCCAAGATGGTGATAAATAAAATCCTCTGGTCTGATGAGACCAAGATAGAACTTTTTGGCCTTAATTCTAAGCGGTATGTGTGGAGAAAACCAGGCACTGCTCATCACCTGTCCAATACAGTCTCAACAGTGAAGCATGGTGGTGGCAGCATCATGCTGTGGGGGTGTTTTTCAGCTGCAGGGACAGGACGACTGGTTGCAATCGAGGGAAAGATGAATGCGGCCAAGTACAGGGATATCCTGGACGAAAACCTTTTCCAGAGTGCTCTGGACCTCAGACTGGGCCGAAGGTTTACCTTCCAACAAGACAATGACCCTAAGCACACCGCTAAAATAACGAAGGAGTGGCTTCACACACAACTCCGTGGCTGTTCTTGAATGGCCCAGCCAGAGCCCTGACTTAAACCCAATTGAGCATCTCTGGAGAGACCTGAAAATGACTGTCCACCAACGTTTACCATCCAACCTGACAGAACTGGAGAGGATCTGCAAGGAGGAATGGCAGAGGATACCCAAATCCAGATGTGAAAAACTTGTTGCATCTTTCCCAAAACGACTCATGGCTGTATTAGATCAAAAGGGTGCTTCTACTAAATACTGAACAAAGGGTCTGAATACTTATGACCATGTGATATTTCAGTTTTGTTTTTAATAAATATGCAAAAATTTCTAAATTTCTGTTTTTTCTGTCAAGATGGGTTGCTGAGTGTACATTACTGAGAAATAAAATGAACTTTTTTGATTTTTGGAAAAAGGCTGCAATGAAACAAAGAGTGAAAAATTTAAAGGGGTCTGAATACTTTCCGTACCCACTGTAGTTTAATAATGTTCACGGTGGAAGAAGCTGACTCTGACAGCTGCACGTTGATCCAAACGTGGTCATGGTGTGCGGTTTTGGTTAGACCCAGCAGAGGAAACCAGTCTGTAGCCAGAAAGATGCAGGTCAGTTTCTCCCCATGCTGTCATTTCACTTACTGTTGTTCTCTCTAGCGAACTGTCTGCGCACGGCAAACAATCGATTTGATTGGCACAACTGTGGAGCTATTGCCATGCTAACTGGATTAACTGTGACCGTCAGATGAAAACTAATGCTCTGTGAAGATAGTTCCTTCTTATTCATTTATCAGAAGTTAGTGACAGGGTTTGGATAGAACCGTCACTCTGCCGTTTAGTGATGCTCGATCTCGGCTTTAATATGTCCAAATCTTAAAATTCCAGCTTCAATCAATCAATCAATCAAGTTTATTTGTATAGCCCTTTACAATAGCCGAAAGGTATCCAAAGTGCTTTACAACGAAGCCATAAAACAATACATAACCCATACAAAAAACATACAGATGCAATTAAAAGTGCTGTAGTGGTGCAGCGCTGCAGGACATTAAAAGCCTTCCAGAAATTCACAGAAAGGAGCAGAGAGAAGGAGGACACCACAGTATCGCCCTAGTTAGAATTCAATGCTTGATGTTTCAGAGCTTTTCCAAAACAATGAAATAAGCCGTGGGGGGTGTGCCAGTCCAGTTCAAATGACCTCTCTGGGAATCACTCGTTTTAAATGTCAACATAGCCAAAGACATTGACCTGGATTCATGTGGATTTTGTCAGACGACGCCGTGACCCTAAAAATAATGATTTGGTCAGTCGGGCTGTCTGTCTTATTCCTCACCAGATGTTGGCTGTGATGCAGTTTTCTTGTTTGAGATGAAAGCAACAAACACACACACACACACCACTTGCTTGATCTCCCATCTATTGCAAGGAATTAAATCCCCTGAAGATGCAGTTTTTAAAAAGACGGAACATGCCTTGGGAAAGGTCCCCGGGTCTAGCCTGGGAAAACTGACCATCCATCCATCCATCTATCTTCATCCGCTTATCCGGTATCGGGTCTCGGGGGCAGCAGCTCCAGCAGGGGACCCAAAACTTCCCTTTCCCGAGCCACATCAACCAGCTCCGACTGGGGGATCCCGAGGCGTTCCCAGGCCAGGTTGGAGATATAATCTCTCCACCTAGTCCCGGGTCTTCCCCGAGGTCTCCTCCCAGCTGGACGTCCCTCCACCTAGTCCTGGGTCTTCCCCGAGACCTCCTTCCAGCGAGAAGTCGGAGTTCCCAGCCTCACTCCACCTAGTCCTGGGTCTTCCCCGAGCCTCCTCCCAGCGGACGTCCCTCCACCTAGTCCTGGGTCTTCCCCGAGACCTCCTCCAGCTGGACGTCCCTCCACCTAGTCCTGGGTCTTCCCCGAGGCCTCCTCCCAGCTGGACGTCCCTCCACCTAGTCCTTGGGTCTTCCCCGAGGCCTCCTCACCAGAAACTGACCAACTTCTGGCAAATTTGAGATTTGTTCTGCAACTCCGTCTGGCCAAGATCCCATTGAAGCCCATTTCCAATTTTCCCAAATCGAGGCCTAAATCACATCCGAGCCAGCAGCTTTTTGTTTACATTCAACATGACCGCCACCAAAGTGCAGCAACCCGTGGATGCCGCTGTCACCGCTGCGTTACACGGATCGGTGGTCTGATTGGTTGAAGGACCATTTGAGCGATGTCCTTTGGAAACGAGCTGTGAGTTAAAGTTCCCGGACCCACACTCAGTTACAACTGAGAAGGGTCAGGGGTCAACCAGGCTACCCTGGCACCAAAACGTCGACAAATAAACCAAATCCGGAGGTGAAAAATTGCGTGCGAGTAGAAGACAACGAACAATCTTTTAATGCTGTTTAGGTGTTTCACTAAGACTGAAGTTTGACCATGCTCCTAGACAACTTAGTCTGCAAGGTGTCTTTTTTTTTGGCTTAAATTTTGTTGTGATGACCCGATGTCCACTCACTCAGAAGTCAGGAAAAAACGAACAAGGGTTTATTTATTTAGTTATTTATTTATTAAATTATCACAAGTGATTCTCATCCAACTCACATACTGCCCGGCCCACTACTGACTTAATTTTCCAATTTGTAAATAAATACAACTACGTTCTCATTACACTCATATAAACTTCAACTATACTTGTGTTCCAGCACTTTAAAACGGAAATAATAGGAAATAGAAACATGACCTTGGAATAGTCCATCTACAATGCGCAATTCAAGCTGTTGTATGAACTTAAATAATATTAAAATGTCGTGCCAACATGAACATGCATACTAAATGATGATAGGTGATTACATGCAGTGGTCTAAACTAACACGGCTGCGAAACGCTAACTCTTTTCATATAAAGGTAGTGTTTTCTGGCCCTCCTTCGTAAAAGGCCGTCTCAAAGCTCTTATTCTGGAGGAGTGAGGAATGAGGAATGAGGAGGGATCTCTGAGGAGCTATGAGCGAGGATACCAGAGAGCAGCCTCCCTGGAAGCCGTCGCTAACTCCGCCCGTGCAGCCGACAAATTCATGTGACGCTTCAGAGGAAAAGGATTTCCTTGTTTCCTTTCTTGCTTTCTTTTCCTCGCGTGTCTCTCCCGTGCTTCATCGGTGGGACGGAGTGAGACGTGAGGAAGCGAAGCAAGTGAAGGAAACGTGGATGCAATTTAACGGAAGTGAGATGCGTCTCTCGCTTCACAGAGATCCCGTATCAATCCTCGCTCCTCGGGGCAGAATAAGAGCTTTGCGATGAAGGAGGGCCACAATAATAATAATAATAATAATAATAATAATAATAATAATAATACATTTTATTTAACAGCGCCTTTCTAAGCATTCAAGGTCGCTTTACAGACAATAAAAGACAGAAACAGGGAACAGAAAAGTATAAACAGTTTTAACAAAACAAAAACAAAACAAAAACAAAAAAAATGACAGGAACAGTGTATTTACAAATAAGCAAGCTGGAACAGGTGGGTTTTGAGTCTAGTTTTGAATGGGGGGGGGGGGGGGGGAGTTGATACTGCAGAGGTCAGGTGGGAGTGAGTTGGGAGCAGAGCGGCTGAAGGCTCTGGTCCCCATGGTGACAAGTCGGGCTGGGGGGACAGTGAGGTGGAGGGAGGAGGAGGATCTGAGGGAGCGGGAGGGGGGGCGGTGTGAAGGAGTTCAGATAGATATGGAGGAGCAAGGTTACGGACGGCTTTGAAAGTATGGAGAAGGATTTTAAATTGTAGTCTGAATTGAACTGGAAGCCAACGGAGCTGCTGAAGGACCGGGGTTACATGATGAAATGAGGGGGTTCTGGTGATGACACGAGCTGCTGAGTTCTGAAGAAGTTTATGGAGGGATTTTTGAGGAAGGCCAAAAAGGAGGGAACGACTTCTGCGTCAAGCGAGGGAGCCGGGAGACGTCAAACCAGAGAGTTTGGGATTCCCGCAGAGAAACTTCAAACATTGTTGAATAACTGTTGGACGAAGAGGGAGTGCAGCAATGTTTCCCGCTGCTGTGCATTCTCTCTTGTAAACAGAGACGTCTGACATTTGAGCAAAAAGATGCCACCTTCTGCTGGCGCAGCTGGCATTAAAGTCCATCTGATTGTTGGAGGCATTAGCTGAGTGCATTCTGGCCCTAAAATAGTGGGATTTGAGGAAGAGGACACACTTTCACTCCAGCGCTGATGTACAAAAAAAGGCCAACGGGTCATCAATGAAAGTGGAATGGGCTTAGTGCAGTTTGAATAACCATTGGACGTAATACGAAAGCCATCACGGAGTAATCTGCAGCGTTTACTGCGGATTAGCATGCGGAGGACAATGCCAGTTTAATCCTAAAAGGATGACCTGTTGCCCAGACGACTGTAATTGTGATTAACCAGGGCTCATGGTGAGACATGACATTTACACACACACATGATACAGAGTAAACAGAGAGGGGAACGGACAGCGCTTTCAGCTTGGTGAGACGCACAAGAAGTCAGCCAGGAGACCAAATACACGCAAATACACATTCTCACACAATATTCACCCTTTCACACCACTAACGACTGCTTTCATCGTCATTTAATCTGTTGGTCATTTTCAGGATGAATAGATCAGTTGCTTCAAGGGGTGTAGGTTTTGTTTTAACATGGGGGGGGGGGGGGGACACATTATAACCGGGGGCTCTGGAGGGTTGTCCCTTGTAAGATTTTAAGCGTCAGAGATATTTTGTTCACCAATTTTGGCCGGATGTCTGTCATTTTCCTCTTTCTTTGTGTTGTAATTCTAACCTGCGGCTGATTTCTGAGGACTATGGTTACCTGGTCCTCAGGTCTCTGCAGGGTAAATCCAGACAGCTAGCTAGACTATCTGTCCAATCTGAGGACTATGGTTACCTGGTCCTCAGGTCTCTGCAGGGTGAATCCAGACAGCTAGCTAGACTATCTGTCCAATCTGAGGACTATGGTTACCTGGTCCTCAGTCTCTGCAGGGTAAATCCAGACAGCTAGCTAGACTATCTGTCCAATCTGAGGACTATGGTGACCTGGTCCTCAGATCTCTGCAGGGTAAATCCAGACAGCTAGCTAGACTATCTGTCCAATCTGAGGACTCTGGTTACCTGGTCCTCAGATCTCTGCAGGGTAAATCCAGACAGCTAGCTAGACTATCTGTCCAATCTGAGGACTATGGTTACCTGGTCCTCAGGTCTCTGCAGGGTAAATCCAGACAGCTAGCTAGACTATCTGTCCAATCTGAGGACTATGGTTACCTGGTCCTCAGGTCTCTGCAGGGTAAATCCAGACAGCTAGCTAGACTATCTGTCCAATCTGAGGACTATGGTTACCTGGTCCTCAGATCTCTGCAGGGTAAATCCAGACAGCTAGCTAGACTATCTGTCCAATCTGAGTTTTCTGTTGTACAACTAAAACTACTTTTGAACGTACACATGTTCTACCAAAACAAGTGGATTGTTGGGTCTTTGTAAATCATAGAGTGTGGTCTAGACCTACTCTTTTTCCAAAGGGTCTTGAAATTTGCTCCTCCTAGGATTTGACACAACACATGAAATTGCATTGAAACTATAAATCGTTTCTGCCTCCAAAACAAAAAGTATAATTCTGTCACTTTAAACCAACTTAACTTGCTGTAATATTGCAAGAGGATGTGGAGATCTTTGACTCGCACACCAGGTAAGACCTGTAGCCTGATGACCCCCAGGTCTTCTTGAATGCTCGATTGTTGAGTCAATGTAATGCAATTATATGGATATCAAAGCTCAACTACAAGCCTACATAATATTAATACACTAGAATGAAAAGAGCAAGCCACGAAGTACAAAAATAAAGTCTCTTAATACACAAATGAGACAGAAATCTGTAGAAATAGGCGTAATCCACAAACTGGCCTCTCCAACACCCCCCCCCCCCCCCTCTCCAATAACCTATTACAATTTCCTTTACATAAATAAAGACATTTGCTGCATATATGGATGCAAATTGTTGCAAAAAATTCACCAAAAATGCAGAAAATTAAGTGTTTGACGTTGAAAATGTGTCTGTAGAGGATTGTTTTAAAGATTAAAATAAATCTGACACAATAAAGTCACTGTAAACCCCCCACATTACTATGAATTTTGGTATTATGTCAGTGTCACAGTCCCGTCCACTTTGCCCGCTGCACTAACCTTTGCCTTTACACCTCCTCCTCCTCCTCCTCTTCCTCTTGGGCTTTCCCTTCAGATTGCGCTCGGACCGATCCATGTTTCCGCTGCAGGTCCCATGCACCGGTGCCATTCCACAGACTCCCCCTTCTTCTCCTCCTCTGCTGCTTCTTCCTATCTTCTCCCTGTCTGAAGCACCAATGCTCAGGGAGGACTGAGAGTGCAGCCCTGCTGCGGGAGGTGCTTCAGGAGGCGAGCGGCTGGTCTGACTGTGACATCATGAGGGGAGGAAGAGCTCTTGGTTCAGCATCACTGACACAAAGTCACTCGGTTTTTAGCCGTGGTACAGCGGCGTGAGTCTGTGGATCTGATTTGGGATTTTTTTTTCCAGCACATGACAAACCAAAACAATGACACATTTAAGAGATATTAAATTAAAAAAAAGGAAAGGAAACCCAGAAACCCCTCAGGGGGCTTGGCATGTTGGGTTCCCCACGATTATTCACCAGAAGGTTTCATTTCATGTGTGAATTTCATTCATAGAGAGTGAAATTCTTTATTAGGAATAATCCCTTGAGATCGACATCTCGTTTTCAAGGAGGTCCTTAAAGGCAAAAAAAAAACACAGTACATTCACAATTGGACAAAACAGTTAACAAAACAGCTTGAGGGGACATAATAAAAATTAAAAAAAACACACACCCCAAACATGCACACATACTGGCAAACAAAAACAAAAGCAGCTCTTCATCACACCAAAATCACCCATCATATAGCACTTTGGTGCAAACTTGTTGACAAAAACACAAGTAAACAAGCATAAAACACATGTATTTACATAGATATAGTGGGAATCTAATGTGATTCAATTAGGATCAAGTTCAGACCCAAATTGAAACTCTTGACGTTAAACAAAAGAAAATTTCCATTAAGTTTTTCGGGGCCCTTTTGCTTTTGTTGTTTGCAAAAATATCTGTTTGATATGATGAGCGTGTTAGGAGCCAATAAGCAAAGTTCATAGCGGTTATCTAAATAACATAAATCTGAATCTTACAACAATCATGATCTTATCAATTCTGCACTGGCCACGCATAAACACATGTACCGCATGTCTGTGTTGTGCATGTAGCAGTTATGAATACTGCATGTCATAGGCTTTGTTCACACACTTATACACATTTATTAAATATTAAAGGACAGCTGGGTTGTTTCTGCAGCAGCAGGAGACAAACTGAGCTTCTGTTGTCATGCAACACTTGCGTCTCCTTTGTCTCTCCTGCTTGTATCTGCAGGCTGCAAGATGAACTTAACATATCTAAATTGTACTGAAAAAACAAAGAAATATAGTAATATACGATACAATCGCTATATGTATGTTTGATTTCATGTATACATTTGCTGTGTCATACTTATATTAAAGAACATGCTGTGCAGCCAAACCCACAGAAGTTGAATTCATTTCCATTCGAGAACCCAAAGTTTCTTTCAAAGACACCTAATATTTCAGGTTAAATTTGGAGAAAATGTGTATAAAATCATACAGAACACATTGATTAGAATATTTGAAAGAATAATTATAAGTTTTGGGTTTTAATACTTTGTTCAATGTACATGAACAACATCGTTATAAGCACAGGTGAGATGCACTTCCGCCAGTGTCTTTTGGGCCAGATGCAGGGTCGTCAGCCGGGTGCCACCCTTCACGGATGAAACATGTCAGGTCCGTGTGTGTGTGCGTGTGTGTGTGTGTGTGTGTGTGTGTGTGTGTGTGTGTGTGTGTTATGTGGTGAATGTGAAGATGAACTGCACCTCCTCTGTCAGGTCTATCCTCTGGAAAGAAATAAGAGGAGAAATCAGACCAATCACAACAGCTGGTCAGTCTGATGTCATGTTGCCTGAGCTCATCACTATTCATGAGCTGGGTAAAGGATGCTGATAGCCAGGCTGTCATTGGCTAGCCGTTAGCCAATAAGAGTCAAGCAGCTTAGCTTGTTGAATATTAATAAGACTGGTACAAATTGAGTCTTCCTGCAGGCTTTCAATACCACGCTAGAATGGCTTGAAACATGGTAACCACGGTACTGTTTCCACAAACAATGTTACAGAGTCCATGGGAGAACTTCAGACACTAACCACAAAGTAATGAAATACGTGTCGCAGGACACCTTTAGTCCACCTCCGAGTGATGGAGCAGTCGCAGGGACGGGACATCTCCTCGCCACCCCCTGCAGCCAGCCTTAGGATCCGTCTTTCCCCCAAGCCTGGTCCTTTCTACGGAGCCAGAGCCAGAAGCTCCCTTGCTCTTCCTCCTCTTCCAGCTCCTTAACAGGCAAAAGAGAGAAGAAATTCTAATTTAAATTGGCGGAAACATCAATAACAACGACAACAATGAGTGTAACAATACTGACAAAGAAACACGTTTTAATTGACATCCTGATGCTAGACCTTCTGCTCCAAGTTTAAACTCTCCACGTCACTATTTTGCATCACAATGACAACTTTGCATAATCTTCCCCACTTTGCTTTTACTCCCAATTAACATCAGCTGTTTAATCCCTGCCAGTCACCCCCCTCAAACTGATGATCTGACTGCGTTACATCCAAGCTAAGATCTAAATCACTCCCTCTGTTTTGCTTCCAAACATCATATTATTGTTGCTATCATCACATTTTAATCCTCCTCCGTGGCCTTTGCCGTGTTTTGATCCTCTTGGTATGCAGGTTTCCAGTGACTGACTCCCTCTTCACAGGATTAGCAAGATGCGGCACCTCTTTGTTTATCTCCAGCTGAAGGTGGCGTGCCGCTGTGCCTTTGGGATTTCTCGTGGCATTTCACCGACTCCTAAAGCTCCACGCGTTCTTCGATGATCGCCCACCGTCTCTCATCGCGTACCGTCACTCATCGCGTGTTCCAACTCTGCAGTAAGAACACGCGGAGGAATGAGCTGAACTTTCCCTCGTTGGTTTCACTCTCCTTGTGGAGGATGATTCTAATTGGTTGAATAGAACAGAAGAGAACAGAAAGCCTTTATTGTCATTACACACACGTGCAGTACCTGTGCAACGAGATTGAAGCAACACCTTTGCAGTGTCAACACGAAATGTACGGATGTACAAGGCAAGGCAGCTTTATCTGTAGAGCACATTTCAGCAACAGGGCAATTCAAAGTGCTTTACACAAAATCAGTTGAAAAAACAGATAAATCACAAGCACAAACAGTTAAAAATAAAACATCAAGGAACAACATTTATTCTATAAACTTGAGACCACCTTCCCACTAATTAGTCCATGTTAGTGGTCCTTTGGTGATCCCCCTCAGTGTCTCTACCCTTCAGGACTCTATTTTTAGAGACGTTACCTTTTGTCTCCTTGGACTCTTCTTCACACTAATTAAGCCGATCTAGCGCTGCCTTTCGTGTCTACTTAACGACCGTCTTTGCGCGATTATTACACAACCTTAATACGTATACTTATTCCTTTCCTCAACAAAATTCATCATAAGAAATTATGAAATCTAAGTAGTGCAGAAGAAGAAAAAAAGAGAGAGGGGGGAACGTGGTGCACAGAGAGCAACTATACACATACAGTATGTAAAATAATGAGAAAGATAAAGGGTTTGTATACACATTATGCAAGACAATATAGTATAAGTTGTATTGTTATTATAGTGTTAGGGATTTGGTTGTCTTCTGAAAAGTGACTAATATGAAAATAAATGACGTAGCCCCGAGTTAGGCTCCCTAACTGTGGGTCCTCCTGCAGGGTAGGAACAAACAACCTAGATCTTCATGTGAAGGACGTTTGTATTTGTTTGACCCGTCCCTACCCCAGCCTACCAATTATGAGGACCTTGACGCTTTTATACTTTCCTCCCGTCATAGTTACTGCGCCCATAAACGACTTATGTGGCCGTTTTTTTGGGGGGGGGCGACAGTCTCGTACAAACACATGATATGCAGCCAATGCAGAGATGTGCAGCAGATGTGACCGAATAACAACATGTCCGTCATGTCCTCCAGCTGTTTCCAGACAAACAAACTGTGAAAGGTAAAGTCAAAATTTATTGAAATTTATTGAAAAATATTCTAGTGCAGAATATAAAGTCCTCTATTGTAGACTCAAAGCAACACAAAACAAATAAATACATTCACATTTTAACAAAGTATTTCATAAAACACATTAATTTCATGATACATTACATCCAGCCTATTTAAAATAATTAATTGAAGGGGAATTTCTTCTGGAAGCTCGTTCCATGATTTTACCGCATGTGAAAATATTCGTTCCCTTTTCACACAGGCAATTAATTTCATCGACAATATTTCAATTCAATTTTGCTCAGTATTATTTTTGATATACCGTAAGATAAATGGTAATAATTTCATTTAACCTAACTTAACTTTTAACAAAAGCAGATTGCTTTTGATGGTTTTATTTAAACTCTTGATCCTTGAATATTTATTAGGCTATGTGAAATTAAAATGAAATTAAAATAAGAAAAAAAAAACAATCATTGAATTGCTGATTGAAACTGCATCTCTGGGGGTGTGAAGTTTGGTGAAAAGTCCTAGTTGGGTTTGCAGTTTCACCATCAACCATCAGCCTCCCTTGAGCGTCATCAGACAGATTCCCGTATTTCTCCTCGTGCTTCGTCGTTTAGCGGCGATTCAAATTATGATCTTTAAACACAGCAACCTGGGCACCACAGATTTACCTTCAATTTCTGTAAAGAAATACTTGGCAGTCCATGTCTTGTTGAAAACACGGCGTTCGTCATCAACTTTTCTTTTTTTAGCGTGAGCCGACATCTCGGGGGGGTAACCGGGCATCTCGGGGGTAACTGGACATCTCGGGGGTAACCGGGCATCTCGGGGTAACTGGACATCTCGGGGGTAACTGGACATCTCGGGGGTAACTGGACATCTCGGGGGGGTAACCGGGCATCTACGTCCTGCTACGTCTTGCTATGTCCTGCTACGTCGTGCTACGTCCTGCTACGTCGTGCTATTTCCTGCTATGTCCTGCTACGTCCTGCTGTGTCCTGCTACGTCATGCTATGTCCTGCTACGTCCTGCTACGTCCTGCTACGTTGTGCTACGTCCTGCTACGTCCTGCTACGTCGTGCTATGTCCTGCTATGTCCTGCTATGTCCTGCTACATCCTGCTCAGTCCTGCTATGTTCTGCTACGTCCTGCTACGTCCTGCTACGTCCTGCTGTGCCTTGTAATGCTGCACAGTGCCCTGCTACGCCATGAACTACTACAAAGAACTGCTACAAACTACTAGTTTTTGTGACTGTTATTGCCCCTCTTCATTCTAACCCCTTCATCCCCCTCTTCATCAGACACCGCCAACCAAGAGCCTGGGTCTGGGTCTGGGTCTGAGTCTGGGTCTGGGTCTGGGCCTGGGCCTGGGTCTGGGTCTGGGTCTGGGTCTGTCCTAGGTTTCTGCCTAAAAGGAAGTTTTTCGTCGCCACTGTCGCACTGTTGCTCGCTCTAGAACTGTTGGGTCCTTGTAAACTATAGAGTGTGGTCTAGACCTGCTCTATCTGTAAAGTGTCTTAATTCAAAATTAAAATGAATTGAATATTCCTTTACAAGCTTACACACTGGAATCACATCACCTCTGTATCTCCACAATCAAGTGTGTGTGAGACCCACCAGACAGGCTATTACTGCGCCTGATAAAACACAGAGAGGCTGTGCTGTATTGCAGCCCGTGGCTGAGATCCCACTGGGCACACAGAATGAACCGCTGTGTGAAATGAGCTCAACGTCTCAGCCAATAGGACGCAGCGGCTTCCTCGCGCGCTCCTCGGGCCAAAACATCACGCTGTACATTAGATCCATCTCTCTGTTCCTCTGTGGAGAGCCTGCAGGAACGCTCTCTCCGGCTGCATGTGCAGGATAAATGAAGGAAGGCGTGTTGTTGACTCAAAAAAACAAACAAACAACCACTGTGTGTTTCCATATTTTATGTAATAACTTTATATTTGTTTTGGTAGTAGACAACATATAACAAATATACAGATAGCACATAGCTACATAAGGAACAACAATCACATCCTCTATGGCAGTTGTAATCAGTCGATAGCAACAACCTGTAATCATGATGTTACTGTCAAGCTGAATCACAGGAATGATGCTCTATCAAAGAACTTCACTTCCCAGAGAGCACCAGCCGCAGCAAACTGGCTGCTTTGCACCTGATCAGTCATTATCACTGATAATGATGTGGAGCACCTGGTAAGACATGGAGGTGCTCAGTCAGTCAGTAACACAAACCTCAAAGAGAAGACACTCCAAGTTAGGGTGACCAGACGTCCCCGGTTTCCGGGGACAGTCCCCGGTTTTGGTGACCTGTCCCCGGCTGGATCTGTCCCCGGATCTGTCCCCGGTTTCCACTGTGACTGACAGACCCGAAATTGGAGTGAAAGAAAGAAAACCCTGACCAAACGGAGCCGATAGTCGCTCCAGACAAGCTCAGAGATGTTTTAGAAAGCCGTGTTTTACGATGCTAAAATCACTGATTATTTACATGGAGTCTGGTGGGTTTAGCCAACGCAATTTCGCGGACTTTTATGTTTTAAAAAAAGGATCTTAATCTTTAACAGAAAGGTCGACCTCCTTAGAAATCCTTTCCATGGTGTTGTCTGTTGGGGGGAAACAGCTCTAGGCCTACGTCTACTGTCCCCGTTTTAAGTTTTACAAAAATAAAAACCCGACGTGTTTTGGAGGTAGCCCATATTTGCTTCTGAGCTGAAAATGTCCCCGGGATTTTGTCTGAGAAATCTGGTCCCCTTACTCCAAGTTCACTCACAAAGTTCAGTCCAAAGACGCCAATGGTCGGTGAAATGTCTACTTACTTTGTTTAACTGCTGGGTAGATTGACTCAATTGACTTAAAATTGACTTTTGTGTTAAATGGGTTTACGCTAAAATATTAGTTCATTTTGAGTTTGAAAGACATTAAAAAGTAAAATAAAAAAAAGAATGGAAAATGTTAAGTTTCTGTTAAAACGTTGGAGCTTTAGTACCTTTTGTAAGATTGTGCTTAAGATTAAGAAATTGTCTTCTTTTTCAATGTGTAACGTTTGAATGGTTCTGGCATTTAAAAATGTAAATTGTTTTTGGTTCTGTTTTCGAAGGTTCACAACCTAATCTACAACTGCTCCACTGGCAGACCAATCAAAGACAAAGCCAAATAAGAATAAAGAGATTAAGTTGGAAGTTTGAGTTGTACTTGTGTCCTTTTTGGGGAGCTGAACAAGGGGAGGACTTGACAGTTACCATAACAATTAATTATAACAAAAACATAGAGAATAAGCAACATAATACATTTGAATTTAAGTAACATCTGGGCATCAGCTGGGGCTCATTGAGACCGTGATGGCAGGGTGGGGGTGAGCCCATTGGCATTGATAGATAGAAGAGAAGTAAGAAATGAATGGGTTATTGAATGAATTTCTCTTGCTTCTTATCTCTTAGATATCTTATATTTTCAAGATGGATGCAACTCGTTAACCCCGTGTGTTGTCCTCAGGTCAACTTGACCCGTTTCAAAGGGTTTCGTATCCGAAATATTAGATTTCTTTCAACCAAATTGCCCAAAAACAACATGGGTGATTCCATACAACGTTCTTCAGGTAAAATTGATGATTACTTTCATTAAATTTGTTGGGTGTTTAGTTTAATCTCATAGCATTTGAATTATATGAACAGTATGGGGACTTAACTTTGACATCTACCCATCTGAGATACACTCAACATCCTCTGATCTTAACTATTGGTCAAAATAATTCATAATTTCTGCCTTTTTAAGTAAAAACTTGTGTATAGTTTGATATAAATGAGGTTTGTTGATCATGAAGTCCAAGAATAAGTGTAAAACCTGTTATTAAACCAGCTCAGGATTTTAAAAAAAAGCACCAAAAGCTGGAAAAAAGTGACAAATTAATCAGAAAAAATGACAAAAACATGGGAAACGCAAAAAAAGAAATTAAATTTTGACCTGGAAGGACAAGTTAATGATTAAAGGTACAACACAAGGGTTAAGTCACGCACGTGTGTGTGTGTCTCGTTGTGTGTGTGTGTGTGTGTGTCTCGTTGTGTGTGTGTGTGTGTCTCGTTGTGTGTGTGTGTGTGTGTCTCGTTGTGTGTGTCTCGTTGGTGTGTGTCTCGTTGTGTGTGTCTCGTTGTGTGTGTGTGTGTGTCTCGTTGTGTGTGTCTCGTTGTGTGTGTCTCGTTGTGTGTGTGTGTGTGTGTGTGTGTCTCGTTGTGTGTGTGTGTGTGTGTGTGTGTGTGTGTCTCGTTGTGTGTGTGTGTGTGTGTGTGTGTCTCATTGTGTGTGTGTGTCTCGTTGTGTGTGTGTGTCGTTGTGTGTGTGTGTGTGTGTGTGTGTCTCGTTGTGTGTGTGTGTGTGTCTCGTTGTGTGTGTGTGTGTGTGTGTGTGTCGTTGTGTGTGTGTGTGTGTCTCGTGTCAGTGTGTGTTTCTCTCTCCTGTGTGTATGTGTGTGTGTGTGTGTTTCTCTCTCGTGTGTGTGTGTAGTTTTATTGTTTTTGAGAGTCAGCCTCAGCCCCCCCCCCGGTCACGGCTGAGTGAGACTCATCCTGCTGTGACGTACCGATCCCTCCGTGATGAAGCTGATTAGCCGTCATGAATCTCTGAAAACCAAACAGCTGATTAAATATTTCCTCCTGACAGACGGACCGATCTCATCACGTGTCCCAGAGGACGGACTGTCCTCAACTGGAGAGTCTTTATGCATTAACACTACTCTCTAAAATCGTATAATCATCAATGTAATTATTGTCTGATCAGGTTTAAAGCTTCATTTACAGGAGACACGGAGCTCTGGCGCCCTCTAGTGGCAGCAACAAGCAACTACTGGTTCTGGGAAATGACGTCAGGAACACACACTAACACGAGAACAGCCTGATTTTTACTTTAAGTGGTACTTTTACCTTGCGTGTCTGAACAGTTGAGTCAATTCAAACAACTTTATTTGTTTTTTCATCCTGTTGGGATCGGGGTGTGTCGTGTAAAAGCACGAGGAGTAGTTCTGACAAGTAAACACACACAATGTACCATATGTGAATGAAATATCAATGAAAAATAGAGTAAAAGTGCAACAAGAGAAGAGCAGCAGCGTTTGATAATATGTAGAAGAGACATTCTGCAGGCAACATATCAAAGAAAATGATCACGTCTTAAAATATTAAGACGGCCAATATACTCCAGTTACATGCTCATTTGGGAGGTTTATAAAGTGCAGTTCTCAAGTAAATGTATTAAATGTATATTGTATGTTTAAATGATAGTAATGAGGGGGGGGGGGCAGTAGCTCTCAGTCCATGGGGAGTTGGGTTTCGGAACCGGAGGGTCGCTGGTTCAAGTCCCCGTATGGACCAAAGTATGGCGGTGGGCTGGTGGTTGGAGAAGGTGCTCTTGAGCAAGGCATCGAACCTACAAATGCCCCCCCCCCCCCCCCCCCACTCTGACATCTCTCCATTAGTGCATGTATAGGTCCTGAGCATGAGTGTGTGTGTAGTTCAGGCCTGTGTGTAATGTGTGTAATAACAACAGTTATAGTGTAATTTGCAATTTCATCACCTTGTGGGATTGATAAATTATATTTAATATTTAATAATAATTAATAATTTATACAACCCAAAAGGGGAAATTACAATGTTTTCATTCTATTGTTATTACCATAGACCGTTAATATTATTATACTATGTATATATATATATATATATATATATATATATATATATATATATATATATATATATATATATATATATATATATATATATATATATATATATATAATGTACAGTCTATGGTTATTACACACAGGAATTAAACTTAAGTACATACACACTAATGGAGATGTCAGAGTGCCAGGAAGTGGACTGGCACCTCTCCAGCTTCCAGTCCACCACCGGACCTCGGCCCATATGGGGACTTGAACCAGCAACCCTCCCTACACACTGAGCTACTGCCATGTAGAGAGCGTGCTTGCTTGTGGTGAAGCAGTTGAGCGCCTGACTCTAACATTTCTCAGTTTAACCCTTGTGTTGTCTTCCCGTTAACCAGGAACTTGAAAAAAAAATTGTGGTGCTTTTCCCATGTTTTTGTCATTTTCTTCTGATTAATTTGTCACTTTTTCCGGCTTTTTGGTGCTTTTTCGAAAACCTGAGCTGGTTTAATAACAGGTTTTACACTTATTCTCGGAATAAAAAAAATATTCATGGTCAAAAAACCTCATTTATATCAAATTATACACACGTTTTTAGTTAAAAAAGGCAGAAATAATGAATTATTTTGACTAATAGTGAAGATCAGAGGATGTTGAGTGGATCTCAGATGGGTAGATGTTAAAGTTTAGTCCCCATACTGTTTGGAAACCATTAAAAAATAAGAATTCAAATGCTACAAGATTAAATAAAACAACCAAAAAAATCAATGAAAGTAATCACTAATGTCACCTGGAGAACGTAAGGAATCATCCATGTTACTTTGGGGCAATTTGGTTGAAAGAAATCTAATATTTCTGATATGAAAACACGTTGAAACGGGTCAGTTTGACCCGAGGAACAACACCAGGGTTAAATAATCCTTCTTATCTTTGGGTCTGACGTTGCTTCCCTGTCAGCTGTTTGCACATGTTGACTTCTCCACTAGAGGTCCCTCTCCTCATACGGGTTGCATCATCACTACACTTTCCAACCCACATTTGGGGTGAACTGGAGGTCTTAATGGGAGAGTAACATCCTTGCAGCTGGTTCCAACATCTGGGGGAGAGACTGTAACCTGATTGGTGGAGCCTGTTAAAACCATTCTATGTGGACATCGGGACACTTTGCAGCAACAAATGTGCACATAAACTGCTTAAATACTTATTATAAATAGCAGGTTTTTATTCAAATAATCCTTTGAATTTGCTTATGAATTTCTTTTAAATAGCTGTTCGATATTTTGAACTGTCAAAGACTTGGATGAAACGCAAGTATGTTCCTTTTATCATTGTCAAATGTATAATAACAGAACATTTATGACATGATTTTCTGTAGTTGATATTCCTTTTGCTGCATGATTTGATGGTTGTTATGAAATAGTATTGAGTAAAAGTTGACAAATTCCAGCCTGTTGTTATCCATCATCATCCATTCCTTTCATTTTAGTCTAAATAATTCCTAATTTCTGCTTTTCTAACTCAAACATTAGGTATAATTTCCTATAAATGAGGTTTTTTGAACATAAATTCCAAAAATAACTGTAAAACTAAAGTTAATAAGTATGTGTGTCGTAGTGTTAAACATGAAAAAAGTGACAAAACTTTAAAAAAAAAAAAGGGAGTGGGTGTTGAAAAAATGGTCAAAAAGGTAAGAAAAAGTAAAAAAAAGAAAAAAAGCGTCAACAAAATTGACTTAAACCCTATGTGTTTTATTTTGGTATTTCGAAGTGTTTCCGGTGCGTTCTGGGTAATTACCTCCGGCTTGATGCGGTTTCATGAAAAGATATTTTGTAGGTGAGGTTTTTTTTAACATTAACGTGTTTTGTCCGGTTCTAACCGCCTGGCCTCGCGGGGCTCGGGCTATAACTCGGACATGACGGTTTAAAGACCCGTGTCATCGCTTCAGAGTGTCAGGTGAGTAAAGCGCTTTGTCCCCATTGGTGTTGTCGTTGTTTTATCCATCGGCGACCGTTACTCGGCTGGTTAGCTGCAAGCTTACTGCTAGCTTGGATGTTAGCATAGACGGTAAAGGACGACTTCCGGTTCTACCTTTCAAAGTAATACAAGAACTCGACAAAAAAAAGCGACAAAAACGTGGAAAATGCGACATGAACGTCGATAAAAACTCAATGAAATAAAACTGCCAGTTAACAGTTGTTTTGCCCGAGTCAAAATGCTGCACGTGTCGTATAACATACCGCAAAAACGTGTCTGAATGCGTCTTTGTCTAATGGTAAATTCTGCACATAATAAGACGTTAACGTCACTAAAGTCGTCCTTCGTCTGCTTTAAGCAAAGTCCGACCTTGTTAAATGTGACTATTGGTAAATATAGAACCTCAAATCAGTAGTCATCGCCTAGTAAAAGTTTTTAATTAAGTTTTTTTAGATCAGTCATGGGATTCGGCGACATTTCATCATATTTCGTTTGCGTTTATTTGACGCTTTGCAGGATTACTGGGGGCTTACATTTTGAAAAGAATTTGTAGGGAAAATAATGCAACTACACTTTGTTAAAACCCCCCTCCAGTTCGCCATTTCAAAGGCCTAAAAATACGCCTAAAATGTACCACGCATTTTATCGTACAATATACATTGACCACGTTGTTTCCGCGTTGTGATCAATTTCATAAGACGTACGACATATACGGTGATTCAGCACAAACTCTACGACCAATTTGAAACATCGATGGGCTTAGGATTTTGTTTACACACCTCACTAGAATTGGAGAAAATTAAATGTTACGCTTTTATTGTGAAGTACACGTTTCCGGTCTTCCCGTGTAGCTATCTTAGCTTGACGCATTTATTTGTTAAACAGCGACTGCGAGCAGCTGAGCACTGCGGTGTTCTGAGCAGCGCTATCACCGAGGAGCCTGGTGACGGACTTCTCGTTCCACGCTCGTTTTTACTCGACTACCGTCTCCTTTACCGATTATAATTATTATTATTTTCCATACACATCTTCACGGCTTTACACGGAAATCTAATCACTAAATGACAGGCTCGCGCGCCCGCTGGGACGACAGCTGGTGCGGCGATAACGGTTGGAGGTGTTTGGGGCGGGGGGGGGGGGGGTGATGCCCTGACTCTGGGAGGAGAGTTTGGTAGGGAAGAGGAGGAGGGGAGGGGGGGGGGCAACATCATCTGATGTTCCGAAAACAGTGACATTGTAAACTGTGTGATTCTTCATTGGCAGGGTGGTGGTGGTGGTGGTGGGGGGGTGGTGGTGTCAGGGATGTGGCGCACGATCCGCGAGGTCATTTCATCCCTGCCCGCCGTGGAGCAGCAGCAGCAGTGTCCGGAGGAGAGAAGCCATCGAGTGGATATGTTGTGCATCCGCAGGGAGTCCTGAGTCCGGATCCCCCGACTCTGGAGCCCCGCCGCCGGTCGAGCTGAGGAGGCCCGAGCGGTCCCCATCCCGGGACTAGATCGTGGCTGGAGGCACGTGTGCATGACAAGATAAACAGAGGCTGTCCAAGCCCAACGCTGCAGATAAGCAGAAGCTGTGAGTCCACTTTCCCTTGTTGCTTTATTTTGGGCCTCTTTGTGTGCCGGACTGTGTCTGTGGGACTAGATGTGCCCCATTAATAATACATGTAACGGGCAGCAGCCCCTGAACTCTAAATGTAGGCTTGGAACCGGGGGTGGTTTATTCTTCTAAAACCCCTAAAAAAAAAAAAAGAAAAAAAAAAAAGAAAAAAAGAAAGGAGCGATTGACTGGGAATAATGGCGGACCACGAGAAAGCGGAGTCGTCCGAGTCCCTTCGGAAGGAGGACGGGTTTTCCAGCGAGATTGAGGAGCCAGGTACGGACTTGAAATGTAAAAGTTTGCCTATTTTAAATGGAGAGGCGCCTCAAGAGGAGACCTTACTGACTAGTTCTGTGTCCATTACTGCAGAAGAGAGCACAGAATTTATCCAGGTCCCGGGCAAGACGGGGTCCTTTAAGGCCGAGTCCCCCGACGACGACGACGGCGACGGCGGACTACCGGCCCAAGCCGGGGAAGTCGGCGCTGAACAGGCCCAGCTCCTACATGGAAAAACGGAGATCCGTTGGAGTAAGACCGTGGCGCGGAGGAGGCCCCCGGGGTTTTTCGCCTCCAAGCTGGCTCGGATCCGCCTCCCCAGTAGGAAGTACCTGGGGGTCCTCCTGCAGGACTCGCGCTGCTTCCTGTTCTGCATGTGCTACCTGACCTTCATCCAGTCCCTCATGGTGTCGGGGTACCTCAGCAGCGTCATCACCACCATCGAGAAGAGGTACAGCCTGCGGAGCTCCGAGTCCGGCCTCCTGGTCAGCTGCTTCGACATCGGCAGCCTGGTCGTGGTGGTCTTCATCAGCTACTTCGGGGGGCGGGGCCAGAGGCCTCGCTGGCTGGCGGTGGGCGGGGTCTTCATCGCGGTGGGCGCCGCCCTCTTCTCGTTGCCCCACTTCATCTCGCCCCCCTACCAGATCCAGGAGGTGAACTCATCCTCCGGCAACGAGGGCCTGTGCATGAACAGCAACGGCAGCGGCAGGGACCGCGTCGACATCACTTCCTGTCCCCGGGACCAGGAGGGCAACGAGCACAACCTGTACGTGGCGCTGTTCGTCATCGCCCAGATCCTGGTGGGCATGGGGTCCACGCCCATCTACACGCTGGGACCCACCTACCTGGACGACAACGTCAAGAAGGAGAACGCCTCGCTGTATCTCGGTAAGAGCTTGTGTGTGTGTGTGTGTGTGTGTGTGTGTGTGTGTGTGTGTGTGTGTGTGTGGGGTGTGTGTGTGTGTGTGTGTGTGTGCTGCTGCCGACCAATCAGGGACACCGGTTCTGCTGGGATTGGTTTGGGTGAAACCGGCAGGTGTTTTGGTCGCAGGGACTGTTGTTTTTTTGTTTGTATTCTCTGTTTTCCAAGCCACTGACATCCACACCTAGCATGATGCATCGCCTCTAGACTAGACTAGACTAGACTAGACTAGACTAGACTAGACCCCAACCGATACAGGATCGGATTGAAGGATTTGAGGCCGATATCGACACAAATATTTGGTGATTTTAAATTAATTTTTTATGTGACAATTGAACTTCCCCACATTTGACAAGCCGGAACCAGAAGGCTTTGGCTCCATTGGTGGAGATGAGCTCTTGTTCAGCAGCTAGTAGCGGAGGTTAGCGGTGGGGGGGGGGGGGGGGGGGGATTGGGGGGATGTACGCTGTGTGAAAAATGCAACGGATGTCAAGCTTGTTTCCCCCCCCCCCCACAAATGTACATCGGTGGAGCCAGACTAAGCCTAAGCATATAATATGACAACAATAAATTATGAACAATAAATGTCACTGACATTGAAAAACATTGAACACATATTACAAATCTGTATTAAAAACCCACTAAAATACATTATTTGACAATTAATGTGACGATAATGCCGATACTGACACTCTACACGGCCAACAGGATGCTGATACCTGAACATTGCATCCATGTGCGATTGATGATTCTGACATCCCCCCCCCAGTCTCAGGGAGAGGCTTTCCACCAGATGTTTGGGAGCTGGCTGCAGGGACTTGATCCAACAGCCATGCTCTGCGTGCACGCCAGTCCGGTTCCTCCACCCCAAACTGGGAAAAACCATTTATCTGCCAAAAACCTACTGTTGGCACAAAGTTGGAAGCACACTTAAAGATGATTTCTTTGGGTATTTTTCCCGTTTATTTTAGCTTGACATAGACTAGAGAGATGGGGGACGATACGCAGCAAAGGGCCGCAGGTCGGATTCGAAACCCGGGGCCTCTACAGAGGCCTCAGCCCACGTGGGGGGGGGGGACAAGCTCTTGCTGGGAGAGCTGGAGGTCGCCCCTGGAAACCCACTATTGTCTGAAACATCATTGTCTGAAGCTCAAAGACACACTGGTCCGGCGCTGTCAGCAGCTGTAGACAATGTGTGACCGCACACGCGTTCCCCATTGGGGCCGCTGCGTGCGTTTCAGCAGCGTGGCTTAGTTTGAAGATAGGGTGGGACAAAGTATCCATATAAGGGGGGGGGGGATGGGGGGTCACAACCCTTCCCCAATAATCAAAACTGGCCAATAGGGTTGCACAATAAGTCGCAATTTCGTGGAAATTGCAATATGGACTGGTGCAATATCCAAATCGTAGGGGGTGCGCAATATTTGTTAAAGGCAAAATACTGAATGTGTTGAAACTGTCGGTACACGATCCAGATGTGCAGATGATGATCATGATGTACGAGGATTTATGATTTATAGACAGTCTATGGTTCCACAGTAGCGGTCTGCCGTTAGCCTCCACCGGAAAGCTAACGACGCTAGTTTAGCTAACAGCTAATTCGGCTAACCGCTAGCTTGCTGGCAGCTTGATTCAGTCTAAAATAACGTCACTCAAGCTAAACAGCTCCAGCTAAATTAAGACTTTACAGTAACAATAAAGACACGTATTGAGTGATTGTGTTTTAAATGAGCACAAGTAAAGTAGAACTGACGGAACAGCTGCTATTTATTTGAACGGTTATTTTAACTTTTGAGGGTCTTTTACATGCCGTCTCAGCTAGCGGTTAGCCGCATTAGCTGTTAGCTAAACTAACGACGTTAGCTTTCCGGTGGAGGCGAACAGACTTTCTTTAACTGTCTATGGGAACAGATCGTGCAGCGTCGTAAATCCTCGTACATCATGACATCATCATGACATCATCATGATGATGTCATGATATCATCATGATGATATCATGACATCATCATGATGATATCATCATGACATGATGATGATGATGTCATGACATCATCATGATGACGTCATATCATCATGAGATGTCATGTATACATCATGATGATATCACTGACATGATGATGTATGTCATACAATACTCATCATGATGATATCATGATGATGTCATGATGATATCATGACGTCATCATGATGATGTCATGATGTCATCATGATGATAGCATGACGTCATCTGCACATGCGCAGGACGGATCGTGGACCGACAGAAACCGTTCTGTCGTGGTGCTGCAGAGACTACGTGACTATAGTGCATTTTTATTTGTGTTTCAATGAAAATGATGATCCAATCAACATCGTGAATCATATCTCAATCGCAACATCGGTCAAAATAATCGCAATTTTGCATTTTCCTCTTATTGTGCAGCCCTACTGGCCAGTGCAACCCCCCCCCCAAAAAAAAACAAAAACCTAATATAATTTTCTTGACATAAATAAAGACATTAGCACCATAAATTGATGCATAAAAATTCACCAAAATGCAGAAAATGAAGAGTTTGACGCTTACATTTAAATTTGGCTCAAAAGTGGAGATCTCAACTACCTTTTCTTCCTATCTTTTTTTGGCCTAATCTTACTTTTACTCGACTTTTTATTTTGTGTATTATGCTTCTTTATACATTTAGTGACATTTATATTTTACTTTTTTTATTTATTTTGCCCTATATTTGACCGTGAGCACCTGCAACTTAACAATCACAGATGAGAGGATGACTAGCAGGTTGAAGTTACTGAGTAGGACTGAGTTTTCTGCTAAAAGGCACATCAGCAGCAGAGAGTTCCTGTAGTCCCGTGCTTGTCACCGCCGTGTACATGATGTCGGACATCGCTCTGCAGCTGAATCGATGGTGTGACCTGTTGAACCCCCCCCCCCCCTTTCCCTTTCACATGCTTCCTCAGACGTTCTCGCCCCAGTGGACTCAAACAAGGTCCAGCCTAATTAAACCAACAAGTAAGAGCCGGGTTATGAAAGAGATGGTGGGAGGGCGGGGGGGCGGGGTGGGGGGGGGGGGGGGGAAGGTCTTATGTGCATTCCTGTCCTTGATGGCAGTGAAAGTCCCGCTGAGGCCCGGCGTTGGTCCGAGACCCTTTTTTTTGTTTTTTCTTTCTTTTCTTTTGTTTTTTTAAAAGAGAGAGGCTTTGACCAGTGCAGCAGCCGGTTGGTGGTACGATGTCCCCTGGAATGGGACGGGACAGGGAAGGGGACAGGGAAGGGGACAGGGAAGTGGACAGTCAAGGGGACAGTGAAGTGGACAGTGAAGTGGACAGTGAAGTGGACAGTGAAGGGGACAGTGAAGTGGACAGTGAAGTGGACAGTGATGTGGACAGGGAAGTGGACAGTGGAGGGGACAGGGAAGCGGACAGGGAGGGAGACAGGGAGGGGGTCAGTGATGTGGACAGGGAAGTGAACAGTGGAGGGGACAGTGGAGGGGACAGTGGAGGGGACAGTGAAGTGAACAGGGAAGCGGACAGGGAGGGAGACAGGGAGGTGGACAGGGAGGTGGACAGGGAAGGGGACAGTGAAGTGGACAGTGATATGGACAGTGAAATGGACAGGGAAGTGGACAGGGAAGTGGACAGTGAAGTGGACAGGCAAGCGGACAGTGGAGGGGACAGTGAAGTGGACAGGGAAGGGGGATTGGACACGTTCCAGGTTGTAGAGTAGAAATTACTGAATGATTTTGAGGAATAAGTTTAGAAATGTTCCCGTCTCTGGCTGCACTTTGCCAAATGTTGGATCCCTTTGGTCCTAAGGTGGAAAATACATCTGCATGAATAAATAAATAAATAAATAAATAAATAAATAAATAAATAAAAAGAAACTATGAAGTCCCGTATACAGTACGCCGCACGGCCAAAAGTATGTGGACACCCACATTTTTTTCTATTGTGATTTTCATGCACTGAAAAAGTCTTCTTTAGCAACATGTTAAGGAGTGCAGAAGAACTTTTAATTATAATTTATCAACAAAAATACAAATCAACTCAGCTGCAAAGGCTTATCGAAGGTTCGATTAGTGGTCAACTGTTCAATCAATCGCCAAGTATTTTGATAATTGATAAAATTGTTTTGAGTTATTTTTGTTTTGTTTTACATATTCTCTAAATCCAGCTTCCTAAATGGGAAGATTTTCTAGTTTCTTCTCTCCTCTGTGACCATGAACTGACGTCATCTTGGGCTTTAGGGAAACAATGATTGAAAAGTTTCCCCATTTTCTGACATTACATAGGCCAAACAGCTAATAGAATAGATTAGAATACACTTTATTGTCCCCAAGGTAGTGGGGGGGGGGGTGGTTGTCTTGGACATAGTGCTACAATCTAGCATAGACAGCATGAACATGTAATGGAAAACCCATTCTAAAAATCAACATATACATAAAATCAACATGAACATATGTGTCGTAGGACACATGGGACAGCACATACGACGCAACATCCTGAGATTGAACTACTACTAATTAACCTTTTTTTTTAATATGATCTTTGGATTGTTGTTGGACACAAGATCTGCTCCACGAGCCGTTTTGGCGAGGAACCAAAAAAGTGGTTTTCTGTCGGTCGAGACCCAGTCCACCACTTCACTCTGGTGTTCGGTTGCTTTTGTGACTGCTGAATGAAAATAGTTGTTTCCCGGACTTAACGGGCGAGGGCCAGCAGCGGCATACTGTCGGGCTGCTGAAACATGTCGATGTGGTCGTTGGGTTTAATGGAAACTGACAGCTTCTCCAGCCACTGGAATGAGGCCGCTGGCCATTAAAACACCGTCACAGTCGAGTCCAGTTACCTAAAAAAAAAAAAAAAAAACAGCTAACGGCTGCCAGTTTGATGCTGGGAAATGTTGCGTGATAGTTTAGTTGCACTCAGTAGACCCAAACAGAATCTGCAGATTTTTGTTATTTGAGCGGTGATCCAAAATGTAAAACGGCAGAATATAGCGGTGTGTTTTCACATTGTTTGTCTTTTGTGGAAATTCTGCAGAATTCGGGCTCTCCAGATTCTGTGTTGCCCTTTTTTTAATCCGTTACCTATTTTAACCTATTTCTTGCCATGATGTAAAATTGACTTTATATCATTTAATGTATTCCTTATTGCTTCACTTTGGTGTTTCGTGACAACATAGAACGTAAATGGACTTTTTAGCCAAACGGCACAAATTTCAAATATTTAACAGTCTTGGAAAGCCGAAAGAATGTCGAAATATTGCAAGAAAAAAAAGAGGCCCCCCCCGTGGTTTAATAGCAGCCGGCTGGAGAATTAGTGCCACCAACTGTTAATCTTTAACTCCTAGTACTCGCGTAACAGTAGTGGATTTAACAACCCATGCATTTACATGTTCTGTTGCAGATTATCGGACCGCTGTACAACATTTGTGTAATTGTCAGTTGAGTAAACCTGCTCAAGAGGGAGCATAAAAAGGGTGCTTGAAAGATCTTTAGATGCAATTTGTTCAAAGTAGCTTGTATGTGTTTTAAAATGCCACTCTCTCCTTCTCTTTTGCCTCAGTTGAGATCTACAGTGTCTGATATTGTCCCTGAAGGGTGCACAAAGGGATGAGTGGACACAGATAGGCATCTTATGCTACTGAGCCTACTTGGGTTACGATGCTAGTGGTAGAACATGAGATGAGCGGAGGCAGATGATGTCTTTAGTAAATCTGCAGCTGGATGTGGATTCAGCAGGATTTCTACATAGATAGACCACTGCCGTTTTCATTCATCCCACTGCTTTGTCATTGCAGACACTTTTAAAAACACGGATTAATCAAGGGAATTTCCTGTCACAGCATTGTGTTAAACGTGAACTTAAATCACTCGGTACCATTTGTCTCGCCATCCCTTCTCAGATCAAAGGTGTCTTCTGGTTTGTCTCAGCTGCTAATTGAGATGGAGAGCCCAAGTGGGAGGGTGGTAGGGCTGTGCAATTAATTGAATTTCGGTTTCGGTTTTGATTTCGGCTCCCAACGATTACCAAAATAGTACAGTCGAGTAAAAACGATTATTTTGCCATGTTCTGTTTTGTAATTTCCTCTGTGTGTCTGAATGGCGCACGCGCACACACGTCATGCGCACATCCGCACGTCCCGAAGCCAAACGCTTTCAGCCTACACGGTCAGGGAGGCAGGTCGCGGCATGCACCCGCTGGAATTTAAAACTAGCGAGAGTAAAGATGGCAGAAGGGAGGGCAGCCACAGCAAGCGTTTGGTAAGCAAAAAAGGCAAAAAACCAACTCCATTGTCTGGGAACAGTATTCCGCTACAAGTTCCTCTTCAGAGAGGTCTTTAGTACAAGTTCCTCTCCAGAGAGGGTCTGTAGTACAAGTTCCTCTCAGAGAGGGTCTTTAGTACAAGTTCCTCTTCAGAGAGGTCTGTAGTACAAGTTCCTCTTCAGAGAGGGTCTTAGTACAAGTTCCTCGCCAGAGAAGGTCTGTAGTACAAGTTCCTCTTCAGAGAGGGCTTAGTACAGTTCCTCTTCAGAGAGGGTCTGTAGTACAAGTTCCTCTTCAGAGAGGGTCTGTAGTCCAAGTTCCTCTTCAGAGAGGGTCTGTAGTACAAGTTCCTCTCCAGAGAGGGTCTGTAGTACAAGTTCCTCTTCAGAGAGGATCTGTAGTACAAGTTCCTCTTCAGAGAGGGTCTTTAGTACAAGTTCCTCTTCAGAGAGGGTCTGTAGTACAAGTTCCTCTTCAGAGAGGGTCTTTAGTACAAGTTCCTCTTCAGAGAGGGTCTTAGTACAAGTTCCTCTCAGAGAGGGTCTTAGTACAAGTTCTCTCAGAGGGGTCTTTAGTACAAGTTCCTCTCCAGAGAGGGTCTGTAGTACAAGTTCCTCTCCAGAGAGGGTCTGTAGTACAAGTTCCTCTCCAGAGAGGGTCTGTAGTCCAAGTTCCTCTCCAGAAAGGGTCTGTAGTCCAAGTTCCTCTCCAGAGAGGGTCTGTAGTCCAAGTTCCTCTTCAGAGAGGGTCTGTAGTACAAGTTCCTCTTCAGAGAGGGTCTGTAGTACAAGTTCCTCTTCAGAGAGGATCTGTAGTACAAGTTCCTCTTCAGAGAGGGTCTTTAGTACAAGTTCCTCTCCAGAGAGGGTCTTTAGTACAAGTTCCTCTTCAGAGAGGGTCTTTAGTACAAGTTCCTCTCCAGAGAGGGTCTTTAGTACAAGTTCCTCTCCAGAGAGGGTCTGTAGTACAAGTTCCTCTTCAGAGAGGGTCTTAGTACAAGTTCCTCTTCAGAGAGGGTCTTTAGTACAAGTTCCTCTTCAGAGAGGGTCTGTAGTACAAGTTCCTCTTCAGAGAGGGTCTGTAGTACAAGTTCCTCTCCAGAGAGGGTCTGTAGTCCAAGTTCCTCTCCAGAGAGGGTCTTTAGTACAAGTGGAAACATTGTCACCTGCTTGCGTTCATCTCTTAAACCAGATCATGTTAACAGATTGGTGTTTCTGGCTAGAAACATTTAAGAGATTATTTTAGCAACCCTACTAACATGGTGACTTAAATCCTTTAGTTGTCTCTAGTTAACTTATTAGCTGTTAATATTTTATATTTTATATTCCTGGATTGAGTTGCTGGAATTTGTTTATATCTTGCCAAAATGTTGCCTACTTGTTTGAAAGAGATTGTGGAAGTAAATACAGGGAATAAATACTTTTATACTTTGATTTGAAATTTATATTTATATTTATTTTAATAGTTCAAAAAGTACAATAAATGTCCAATGTTTTACGAATTGTTGAAAGGTGTCTTTTTATAATAAATGCAACACGTTTCCAAAGTCATGTGAAATAATCGTGTTACATAATCGTGATTTCAATATCGACCAAAATAATCGTGATTTATGATTTTTTCCCAAAATCGAGCAGCCCTAGAGGGTGGTTTAAACAGATGGCCATGCCCACTGGGAACGCTGCCAGCCTAGCAGCAACCCAATGCAACGTATTCTGTTCGGGTCCCGCCCGGCCTGGAATAGTAAGAACTTTGGACGTCACTCCGGGGTAAAGATGGGGTTTATCCCTTTGTTATGAAACGGGGAATCCAACTCAACACAAGCCCATATTTGCAGACATCTGCCGCTACTGATTGGTAGGGGGGTGCAAAAACATCGATTCACATTTGTATTGCAATTCAAGCTCTACAGATTCAAAATAGATTCAAATTTGTGTAAAAAAAAAAAAAAAAAAATTTTTTGTAATGGCGTGTATACTATCACATGGGAAAAGTACATTTACATACTGTGAATCGTTTTTTAATTGAAAATTGTGTTTAAATTGAAAATCGATTATTTTTTTTATTGAATCTTGAGCCTAAAAATCCACATTGAATCATGACGTTTTCTGACTTTTACACCCCTGCTGATTCAGGTAGAACGGAGCCTGTCGGGGACAAAACGAGCACTTTTGTGGAGGTAAATACAAGATTAAAATAATGGATTCACCCATTTTACAACATGTCTTTTTTACAACAGCTAGTGCAAGCTGGTTTTGGCCTTTCCACCAGGTGTTGGAACCTGTCTGTAGAGATTTGCTCCCATTCAGAGACTAGAGCACCAGTGAGGTCCAGCACTGATGTTGGGCTCACAGTTTGTCAAATTATGAGAGGTAAAGTCAGCGAACGTCCTACGTTTTGTGGCATTGCCACACTGTTTTTTTCCCCAGTATGGGTGCAGGCAGACTTGCTGTCTGCTGGAGAACAAACAATCTGGTCCATTTCTGGCTCGGCTTTGCGTTAGCCTACATATGAGATCATGCCCAAAGGCGAGCCAGACATCCATTGGAATAATTCAGCACAATATTGCTTTGTAACCCCAATAAGAGATGCTCTGTTTGGCTCCCATGTCCCATCAGGACACACGCTGCAGCTACTTGAAATTTGAATATGCCAGCTCACAGATGCATTATGGTCCAACAGCGCGTGATTGGCACGCTTTTACACGTTACTGCATATGCAACCAGAGACCTCTGTATTTTGGGTTAATGTGTTTTTATGGCTAGGCTATAGGTTATAATTAAGAGTCAATTAAATGATACACAGTTCTAACCACCACCACCCTTTTTCTGGATAAGATATAAAGTCACGTTACACTCCTGTTTTCTCAGAGAATATAATCAAGGGTTTTTAAAACCCAGCTATCAAGTTGGGCTGTGTTAAGCGTCTGTGAGAAGCTTTATCTGAGTGATAAACAACCAAATGGTCCCTCCTTTAATCAGCCTGGCGTTGTGTTCCTGCAAGCTGTTTCCTGTTTGGGTGGGGAAGTTATTTTGTGTTATTTCTGACCCCCCTAACATCGACACCGAGGCTATTAATGGTTTCTGTGTGCGGTTAACTTCATGTTTACATGTCAATTTTGAGATTCAGTGGCCTAACCTTTTCCGCTGTCTCAGTCTCATCCGTGCTGCCGTTTTCTGTGGCTGGATTTGAAAGATTTTGTAGTTTTTCTAGCTTATTACTGCCCACAAAGCTCTGATTGGTCGGGGGGTGGAAAAACATCGATTCACATTATTGTATCACGATTCAAGCTCTACAGATTCAAAATAGATTCATATTTGTATTTAAAATTATTTTTTTTGTAATGGCGTGTATACTATCACATGGGAAAAGTAACTACATTTACATACTGTGAATCTTTTTTTTTATTATTGAAAATTGTTTATAAATTGAAAATCGATTTTTTTTTTTTTTTTTTTTTTATTGAATCTTGAGCCTAAAAATCGATATTGAATGTGAAATTTTCTTAATTCTACACCCCTGCTTATTCAGGTAGTAGTCAACGAGAACTGAGCCAGTTGCGACAAAACGAGCACTTTTGTGAAGGTAAATATAAGCTTAAAATAATATATTAACATGTTTTCTGCAATGGAAGTCTATGGGAAAATCAGCTCGAGCTGCATTTTGCTCCCCAAAAATACACAACCTGCAAACCGAGGACTAGAAACACTGTCATGAATTAAGGACTCTAAGCATTCAACATTTTCTCTCCTGTTGACGAGCTACACAGCAGCCAAACCTGTCGTGAGGTCTGGTTATCGTGTTCCCTGGTTTATCGGGGGAACGGTTTCTGTTCACAAATATTGATCAAGCCGTGCTCAGCGATGGGACGTGAGTGGTAGCGCCGTCTTTACGCCACTCGGTTTAATTCACACGGCTTTTATCGACCGACGCGAGGAGACGATGAAATGAGAAATGAGCTGCGAACAGTTAAATCGAGGCACATAAACAGACGAGTTAGTGGTTCCGACACCTCCCGGGGTCACTAATAGCATATTGTTGTGTATGCACTCACGGTGTTGCCGGGTACTTTGGATAAAAGCTTTTTACCAAAGGGTCTATCTTTTTTGTTATGACATTAAAATCTATAAGGTCGTAAAATCCATTGGTTGTACTTGCACGTGCTGCTGTAATTCTTGGCTTTGCACGGCAGTCTGAGATGTTATTTTATGATCAATTTCAGCTAAAAGAAAAAAACCCATATGTGCTTAAATAATTGGCCAATTAATGGATTAGTCAGTCAACGTGGATTCATCCAAAACAATTTCAATAATTAAATGTTCGTCATTAATTAAGCAACAATGCTGAACAACAGATCCATCTTGAGCTGGTTGTCTGTAAACCTGAGAGGCCAGCAGACATTACACGTTCATCTACAGTAGAAGTGGAAGCAGGTAGAGACAAAAACACAGTTCCTATCAGCTTATAGAGCAATTTCCTCCTTCATTGTCAACTTTTCATGTCAATCAACTGTACAATTTGTGTGATATTTTGGCTTTTGTACCAGGTGAAGAAAGGTGGACAGAAATGTACGTTATACTGACTGACTTTTGAGCCTTTAATTCAATTCAATTTTATTTATAGTATCAATTCATAACAAGAGTTACCTCAAGACACTTTACAGATAGAGAAGGTCTAGACCACACTCTATAATTTACAAGGACCCAACAGTTCCAGTAGTTTTAACTTTAACTTTACATGACTCAACTTCTAGTCCTTGCAGGTTTGCATCTCCCGAGTGTACAGGGAGCGTATGTAGGTTAAAAGATGGAATTGATGAGATTGATGTTGTTAATTTGGCCTTGTATGTTGGTGTTGAGCTCAGTGCTGGGACACTATGGACTTTTTATCTTACCGTGGTTGAAAAGCAAGAAAGTCCGGCGCTATCACGGTGTAACGCAATCCCGAACAAGGTAAATTGGAGCGAGAATGGCAGGGTGCTTTAGGTGAGTGACGTCGGAGAGCGAGTGGTGCGAGTGTCGCTGTGAGGATGAGAGAGGAAGGGGAAAAAGAGTTGGCGAAGTTGATGTAAAGTCAGTTAAAAGTGAACTTTGTGATCCACCAGGAACTGTAGGAGTGGAAGGTTGTTTATTGCGTTTCCTAACTAGTGTAACAAGAAAACGAGATTAAAACAAAGGATTCTTGTTGAAATTTGTCGATTGCTTCGCAGCATTTCATTATTAAAAACATCAGAAGCACACCACAGTGAATAAAAAGAACAGGATGACTGAGAATTGTTTCAAATATAGTAATATAGAATATATTGAATGTGCACTTTGTTACTGTACGTTCATTTTTCGCATATCTGTACTGTACTTAAGTAGAATCAATAGTGCATACTTTTGACTTTCACTTTGCTGCATTTTGCATCAGTTATCTATACTTTATGGTAAAGTAAAGCTGGTGAGCACAATTAAATTAACCTAACACTAACTTAATTAAAATGCCACAGCCCATGCTGTTTTCTTTGTTTGTTTTTTAATTATTAGAATATAGAAATTAAGAGAATAAATCGATATGCAAGTACTTTTTACTTTTAAAACTACATTTAGAATCAGGTACTTTTCACTTTTACTTAGAGCAACACTGGAGAACCTTTTGTACCTTTTTATTTAAAATAATGTTTTCAAAATCATTTCAGTGGTTCATCAACTCGTAACAGGGTGAACTGCACCTCTGCTTTCACTTTGCAGCTCTCTACCGGCTATAACCGCACCATGCAGGTTTGCCAGATCAGGTAGTGGATCTGTAGTTCCACTGAGCATCTGTAGTTCCAATGAGCATCTGTAGTTCCACTGAGCATCTGTAGTTCCACTGAGGATCTGTAGTTCCACTGAGCATCTGTAGTTCCACTGAGCATCTGTAGTTCCACTGAGCATCTGTAGTTCCACTGAGCATCTGTAGTTCCAATGAGCATCTGTAGTTCCAATGAGCATCTGTAGTTCCACTGAGCATCTGTAGTTCCAATGAGCATCTGTAGTTCCACTGAGGATCTGTAGTTCCACTGAGCATCTGTAGTTCCACTGAGCATCTGTAGTTCCACTGAGCATCTGTAGTTCCAATGAGCATCTGTAGTTCCAATGAGACGTAATGGGACAATTCTGCTTCCAACCTGTAGGGGGACCAAAGCGGGATAAGTTCCCTGGTGTTGCTTTAAGTAGGGTTGTCATTGTGGTACTTTTACTAAAGTGATATTTCTCTGGTTATTTGTACTTTTACTACTAAGTACTGAGATTTAGTACGTCCTCCACCACTGAGAGGAACAGTTAAACCCATTAAAGGGAGTTTTAGGTTGCTTTCAGCCATTTTTCAATGCTACTAGTGCAGGAAGCCTGTTCACAGATTTCATGGAGGCAGTTTAGGCGGTTTTCTTTACATTTTCCTTAGTAATCAGTTATTATTATAATTATAAGGGTTGCACCACTATTAGATTTTTCACACAACTATTCTTATCATGATGTCTGGCTACGTTTACATGCACTTTATATTCCGGGTTTTGCCCTTTTATTCAGAAAAAGACAATATTCCCACTAAGTTTTTCACATGGTTAATGAAAGAGAATGTAACATCAATATTCCCGTTTACATGCAGCCGTGCAAAAATGGGATTTTTAAAAAAGTTTTCCTTGGATTTCTTCGACCGTGCGAATACAGCGTCCCACTTTTAAAAGGTCAGCGTTGTTGCAATGTTTGGGAAAAGTTCCCTGGTTTTGCTTTAAGTAGGGTTGTCATTGTGGTACTTTTACTAAAGTGAATATTTCTCTGGTTATTTGTACTTAGAAGTACTGAGATTTAGTACGTCCTCCACCACTGAGAGGAACAGTTAAACCCATTAAAGGGAGTTTTAGGTTGCTTTCAGCCATTTTTCAATGCTACTAGTGCAGGAAGCCTGTTCACAGATTTCATGGAGGCAGGGAGTCTGATGGCGGTGCTGGACGCCCATTGGGAAGTTGCAATGAGACAGTGCTGTGTCATTTACGCTTTAAAAAAATAATCGCTCCAAATCGTGATCGCGATTAAAAATTTGATTATTTGTGCAGCCCTAATACAGTATTAATATAGTATAATAGAAACGCGCTACAAGAATACATACCAATTTCATATTAGCCTAAAGGATATAAAGGCTATTACACCAGTGTTGTCTAAACTTAGAAGTGTATCTACAGCAGCTTTTCAGAGGCTTGACTAGGGCTTTAATTATGTGGTTCTCTGACTTGTCAACAACATATGAAACTAAACATCCGTTGTCTTAACCCTTGTATGGTATTCGGGTCAACTTGACCCATTTCAAAATTTTTACAAGAAGAAAAATGGTACAAGTACATTTTTTTGTACCTGAAAACCAACGTCCTTACCTTTTTTTCAGTGATCAACATGTATTCCTGACTTAATTCAGAAATTCTTTTCTGGATATGACCTTTCAAAGATAATAATGATCACATAGTGGATTTTTAACATGAATTATAACCTTATGACAAAAACCGAATCACATTTCCATTTTTAAATGTGTGCTAGTAGAGACTGATTGCATTCCCTAAACATAGATGTCACATGCTTTGTAATCTATTAACAAATATTGTCTTTATCTCAATTTCAAACGATTGAGTTAATGACAATATTTGTTAATAGATTATGAAGTGACTTCTTATTTCAGAATTCTTTTAAAAACCAAAATAAGTCTGATAGGATACGAGAGTTTCCCGGTGGTGGAGACAACACCAGGGTCAATAGAGCTTAGGTTGTCACCCCAACGACGACATCTATGGACTATTTCCAATTTATGTTATATTACACTGACTGTGATGTTTCCAGATGTTTGACATCAGGACGATGAGCTGACAGAACTGACCAGCTGAGCGTTGTCCAATCAGAAGGGACCCACCTCGGGGACGTTTAGCGTGAAGCTGCTGGTTTAACAGCCGACTCTGAAGAAAGCCAACGCTTTGACGAGAAACTCCATCAACACAACCGCATGTGGAGTTAAACTGGACGGGCCCAAAAACCTCTGAATAGTTCAACTAGTCGTTAAACTGCAATGTGAGCCAACGGGGGGAATGGGGGGGGGGGGGGGGGGGGGGGGGTGGCTTTATGTCTGCAAGATCATTTAAAAGGCAACCGCATCTACATTGTGATTCTGTCCTAAATCTGATACTTTGGCGGCAGAAAGTGCCATAGCGGGCCGCCACTACAAAAATCAACATAGAGGAAATATACTATATATATATATATATATATATATATATATATATATATATATATACACTACCGTTCAAAAGTTTGGGGTCACATTGAAATGTCCTTATTTTTGAAGGAAAAGCACTGTACTTTTCAATGAAGATAACTTTAAACTAGTCTTAACTTTGAAGAAATCCACTCTATACATTGCTAATGTGGTAAATGACTATTCTAGCTGCAAATGTCTGGTTTTTGGTGCAATATCTCCATAGGTGTATAGAGGCCCATTTCCAGCAACTATCACTCCAGTGTTCTTATGGTACAATGTGTTTGCTCATTGGCTCAGAAGGCTAATTGATGATTAGAAAACCCTTGTGCAATCATGTTCACACATCTGAAAACAGTTTAGGTCGTTACAGAAGCTACAAAACTGATTTTTCCAGATTACCTCAACAAATTAACCGCTAGAATGCCGAAGGTCTGCAATGCTGTAATTGCTGCAAATGGAGGATTCTTTGACGAAAGCAAAGTTTGATGTAAAAAAAAAAATCTTATTTCAAATACAAATCATTATTTCTAACCTTGTCAATGTCTTGACTCTATTTTCTATTCATTTCACAACGTATGGTGGTGAATAAGTGTGACTTTTCAGGAAAACACAAAATTGTTTGGGTGACCCCAAACTTTTGAACGGTAGTGTGTGTGTGTATATATATATATATATATATATATACAACCTAACCCAATCCACCCTTCTCTAAGTTCATCTGCAGAGATGTTTAAATATACTTTTGAAGCACTGAACTGCTATATTATGTAAACTTGTCACATTCTCTTGAATATATTTGCATAAAGGCTGTGGATGTAAACCGATTGATTGATGTTATTGATTGCCATAATTTTAGATAATTGCCTAAAACTCGCAGCAGATAATGTTTGTAATATTTGGATAAGAGTGCAGAAACCAGAACAGTGAATATAATTTTCCTACAAAACCCAAAGTTCTTGAATGTTGAATGTCTTCTAAACACAAACGGCTGTAAAAGAAGTTAACCGAACTGTAAATAGGCCATTTACGAATCTCACATTTAGCACTCGTGTGTCAAAGTTACTAGTCCTTGACTACTTTAGAAGTCACACCCTCTTCAATATGTTCTCATAAAGGGCGTTGATGGGTTTTCTTTACACTTTGCTGAAACTGGACGCTTCACATCTCACACTCTCTCCTTCTGTCTCGCTCTCTCTTTCAACCATCGGCGTCTCCGTGTCTTTCAGTGTTTATTCACAGATTCATTGTGTCTCCTCGTATCTAAGCGGTTGCCGGTCGGCCTGGGCGTCTCTCACCCCTCTGCCGATGCTCTGCATCACGTTGTGTAACGCGGCAGCCCGCCAGCCGAGGGCTTTCCCTTTCCTCCTGCTAGATAAGGGATTATCCACGATGCCGCCGGGTCCCCTTGGAAAACCCAAGCCCTCAATCCCATCCCGATTCGTTATCATCCGGGCCTCTGGCTCTCTCGGCCCGATGATGTAATAGTCTCGTGGAGAGAGCGCAGGCTTAGAAAATATGCCTCTGTGAGGATGCTTTGCAGATGAGCAGCTGAGGAATATCGGACCAACATAGTAATCAGTTATTGTTATTATTATTAAGGGCTGCAACGCTATTAGATTTTCCACTCAATCATTCTTATCATGATGACTGACTTTTACATGCACTTCTTTATAGTCTGGGTTTTGCCCATATTCAGAAAAAGACAATATTCCCACTAAGTTTTTTTACATGGTTAATGAAAGAGAATATAACGTTATTATTCCTGTTTACATGCAGCCATGCAAAAATGGGATTTTTAAAAAGATTTCCACCGGTGCCGGATTATTTCGACGGCGCGAATACAGGCTCCGTCTTTTAAAAGGTCAGCGTTGTTGTAATGTTGGGGCATATCCAAAAACCTGTTGATATCCAAGTCTTTCAAAATGTTCAAAAGTATGGGGTTTACTCCTTCTGACCAGAGATGTGGGATTTTCTTTTAGCCATGGAATAAAATGAGAACAAATGGGTTCTCTATCTATCTATCTATCTATCTATCTATCTATCTATCTATCTATCTTATTCCACAAGATATGTGGTGTTTGTTTTCACCCAGATGACAGAAGATTAGATTTGAATTTGGTGCCCAGAGTCAGCCATGACCGCTGTTGATGCATCACGTGCATGTTGTCATCTTATTTTATTTTGAAAAGCACAACATCGGTGATCAGAAATTAGGCATCTTTGAAGCTACTGCTGACATGAACCCAGCGCTCCGGGTGAGTTCACAAGTGCCTGGCCCAGCTTTCAGTTTTTAAGTCACGCCACCGCATTTTTTTAATTTTTTTTTTTTAGCTTTAAACTTTGGTCAAAGACTTTTAAGATGTTAATTCCCCCTAATTGGAGAAATCTTATTCTCAGCCCCATGCAGGCCCCTTGTTACACAATCACATGATCTGCACACATGACCCGCACACATGGCCTTTTGTACCCCACTCTTAAAGCCTAGATTAGTTTGAGTGGAAGCGTTGCATAAGGGTTAAAGTTAGGCATTGAGTTTGGGGAATTAAACGACTTTGACACAAAAGTTTAGGTAAAGTTGTTCCTCTTAGACAAATGTAGCTGAAACCATGTTTATAAGAAACAGGAAGTGATCAGAATGACACCCGGCTAAATGCTGAGCAAAAATCGGGGATTATACTTACTTACATACTTAGTCACACGTTCTCCTGCCACTATGTGTGTTTTCTGTTCACTTCCTTTAATATGTGGAGGTAAAAAAGGAAGGACAATGCAAAATGTACGGAGGAAAAAATGTAAGCTCTGGAAGTGGCAGGTAGCCAGCAGTTGTGTGTCTTTAAAAATGTTAATGTATTTTTTTAAATTGCCAGTATCAACCAGATGTCTCTTCCAGTGTCTGTATCAAAGTCTAGGTGACAAAATAGTTGATTTTTGTCTTGTTTTAGCTCAATAAAACTGCATTAATTCATATATTTTGAATATAAACATTTACATAAACCTCTCTGTATTATGTAAAAGGGTCCCTCCATAGTTTGTGCCTGAAGTGAAAGCGAGCAGATCATATCATAGTATTATTTCATATTGGAATATTTAAATTTTTAATCTTTTTCGTGTGTGGTGGTGTGTGTGTGTGGGTGTGTGTGTGTGTGGTGTGTGTGTGTGTGTGTGTGTGTGTGGTGTGGGGTGTGTGTGTGTGGTGTGTGTGTGTGTGTGTGTGTGGTGTGGTGTGTGTGTGTGTGTGTGTGTGTGTAAAACAAGCATAGTGTGCACGCTGTGCTCGAGCCTCGGCACATATTACTAATGCACTGTTGAAATAACAAGGAAATGCTGCGTTATTGACTTTAGACCAGGTTGTTTTTGGTCAATGGCGCCATTACTTCCGCTGCCTCAAGATAGCAATACACCCAGAATGCCCTGAACACACCTCCCTGTAAGACCAGCACGCCCAGAATGCACCTGAACACACCTCCCTGTAGGACCAGCACGCCCAGAATGCACCTGAACACACCCCTGTAAGACCAGCACGCTCAGAATGCACCTGAACACCCTCCTGTAAGACCAGCACGCCCAGAATGCACCTGAACACACCTCCCTGTAAGACCAGCACGCCCAGAATGCACCTGAACACACCTCCCTGTAAGACCAGCACGCTCAGAATGCACCTGAACACACCTCCCTGTAAGACCAGCACGCCCAGAATGCACCTGAACACACCTCCCTGTAAGACCAGCACGCCCAGAATGCACCTGAACACACCTCCCTGTAAGACCAGCACGCCCAGAATGCACCTGAACACACCTCCCTGTAAGACCAGCACGCCCAGAATGCACCTGAACACACCTCCCTGTAGGACAAGCACCCAGAATGCACCTGAACACACCTCCCTGTAAGACCAGCACACCCAAAATGCAACTGAACACACCTTCCTGTAAGACCAGCACGCCCAGAATGCACCTGAACACACCTCCCTGTAAGACAAGCACGCCCAGAATGCACGTGAACACACCTCCCTGTAGGACAAGCACGCCCAGAATGCACCTGAACACACCTCCCTGTAAGACCAGCACGCCCAGAATGCACCTGAACACACCTCCCTGTAAGACCAGCACGCCCAGAATGCACCTGAACACACCTCCCTGTAGGACCAGCACGCCCAGAATGCACCTGAACACACCTTCCTGTAGGACCAGCACGCCCAGAATGCACCTGAACACACCTCCCTGTAGGACAAGCACGCCCAGAATGCACCTGAACACACCTCCCTGTAAGACCAGCACGCCCAGAATGCACTTGAACACACCTCCCTGTAGGACCAGCACACCCAGAATGCACCTGAACACACCTCCCTGTAGGACCATAACACACCCAGAATGCACCTGAACACACCTCCCTGTAGGACCAGCACACCAGAAGCACCTGAACACACCTCCCTGTAGGACCATAACACACCCAGAATGCACCTGAACACACCCCTGTAGGACCATAACACACCCAGAATGCACCTGAACACACCTCCCTGTAGGACCAGCACGCCCAGAATGCACCTGAACACACCTCCCTGTAAGACCAGCACGCTCAGAATGCACCTGAACACACCTCCCTGTAAGACCAGCACACCCAGAATGCACCTGAACACACCTCCTGTAAGACCAGCACGCCCAGAATGCACTGAACACACCTCCCTGTAAGACCAGCACGCCCAGAATGCACCTGAACACACCTCCTGAAGGACCAGCACGCCCAAAATGCACCTGAACACACCTCCCTGTAGGACAAGCACGCCCAGAATGCACTGAACACACCTTCCTGTAGGACCAGCACGCCCAGAATGCACCTGAACACCTCCCTGTAGGACAAGCACGCCCAGAATGCACCTGAACACACCTCCCTGTAAGACCAGCACGCCCAGAATGCACTTGAACACACCTCCCTGTAGGACCAGCACACCCAGAATGCACCTGAACACACCTCCCTGTAGGACCATAACACACCCAGAATGCACCTGAACACACCTCACTGTAGGACCATAACACACCCAGAATGCACCTGAACACACCTCCCTGTAGGACAAGCATGCCCAGAATGCACCTGAACACACCTCCCTGTAGGACCAACACACCCATGGGCGCAGGTGCATTTGCTATTTAAACCACGTGGGTGCCGGACGGTAAATTGACCACTGCGTTGCTCTGAAACTAGCAAAGACACTTGTGTCGGGCTTTGCGCTGCGCCGGGTGCAAGATAGGACCCTCAGTCGGGTTTGTCAAGTGTAAAGAAACACGACTCCATTGGGATGAAAATGTTGCTCTGTGTCTGCTGGATGTGGAAAAAGGCATCTGCGTTACTTATTTTACTTAAAATGTGGTGACTTTGTCTTTCAGCTTGATGTCTTTATTCCCCTTAGTGGCACAACGTTGATTATTGCAGGTATACAGTTTGATCACTATTGTTGTTCACTGTTTTCTCCTCTCCTCAGCCATCATGTACGTGATGGGAGCACTGGGACCAGCAGCTGGTTACCTGCTGGGAGGAGTCCTCATCGGCTTTTACGTGGACCCCAAGACTACGGTCCACATCGATCAAAGCGACCCCCGCTTCATCGGCAACTGGTGAGAACAATCTGGCTGCTTCGGGCTGGTTGAAGTGTGATATGTGGGTAATAATATTAAAGCGGGGAATGTAACAAAGACATTCCTTTTGCCAAAAATGAGTATTGGGACATTTTGTCCCTGCTTATTTCTGAGAGTGAATCAAAAGTAGACCACATTTTAAATTATACTGTGTTCAGTAAGCTTTACAAATCAAGAAGCTACCCAGAAGCAGCATCACTTTAAATACAGTACATCAGATGCATCTTTGCTCCTTAGGACACCTTTTTTTGTACATATTGTACCGCCATCTCTAAATCTGCTGATGTGACTCACTAGCTACCCCGGTGGGCTTCCTACATGAATTATAAGTGATGATAGCAGGATGAGGATGGATGAGTGTACCAGTGAGTTTGCACAAGCCTGGCGACAGTTTTTTAATATTTATTTATGCACAAAAATGAGGCCCAGAGATAAAATGATACCAAGTTCAGACTGAGATTCTTTGACAGCTTGGAGAGAAGAGTAAAGGGTCTCGTTCACTTCATTCATTGTTTTCCTGTATTTTTAAAGGTGCATCAACTGTCGCCGCCTGTTACCGATTGGCTGGAACAGTGTTTTGTGGCCGTTACATTCAAGCCATTGCCAAATGAGTTAGACTATCAGCTCCCCAAAACTCTCTCTGTATTTCAAGGGGGGGGGGGGGGGGGCTGGGGGTAAGCGAGCATCCAGAAAGCGTACCTCCTATGGGGAGCTTCCAGGCTAACAAGCCATTACCTGCCAATAGCATTCTATTGACACCCATTCATTTTGACGGCAAATAACTTCACATCTGAAGCGTTTAAAGACTCTATTTGTCCGTTGTTTATTTCTAAAGAAACACGACAGTGTATAAAAGGCTCCGTTATCTTGTATCTCTCGTTGTGGCTCCGTAGCAGACGTTTTTATAAAAATAGGCTGACTTTCTGTCGCATAGTAGAAGAATTACCGTATAGTCAGGAGAAGCTTGACAGACAGGTTGCTCAGGTCACATCTACGTCTTCAAGCTCAGTTGGAGGCTGCGCAGTAACGCTCAGCCTTTACTGGAAAAGTGACTTCACTGGTCTCCATCAAAGTATATGGCATCGCTGTGTCCATTTCTTTCAATGATGTCTATGTGTATTAGTCATCATGGCTATATTTAGAAAATGCCGAGTTTTGGCCTTTTAATATTTAATTTGAATCTTCCCCTGTCCTGTCCAGGTGGAGCGGGTTCCTGTTGTGTGCCGTGGCCATGCTGCTGGTCATCTTCCCCATGTTCACCTTCCCCAAGAAGCTGCCCCCCCGACACAAGAAGAAGAAGAGAAGGAAAAAGCTGAGCATGGACGACCTGTCCAGCGACGACGACGTCCTCAAGGAGAAGAGCAACAACAAGAGTCAGGCGGTCACCTCGTCCATGGGCTTCGGAAAGGACATCAAAGGTACCGGAGGAAAAAACACAGCAACGGGTCCATCGCGAGGGCTGCAGATGTCACTGACGATGTTGGAGGGTTTCTCAGAAGTGTCTATCTTTCTCCTTTTTAAAATAACAGATTGTTTAAATATGAGTCCAGTCAATCAACATCTGTCTTAAAAGTTTATTTCATTTGGTAAAAGTACAGTCATATTTATAGTCACTAAAACTGCCCTGATCTCATTTGGATAAAGTTCCTTCGTGGTTTGATTAAAAACAAGTAGAACTGCATTAATGATCTATCCGCCTATTAATTAATATCAATAAAAAGTCTTTATTTGTTAAAACCATAGACTGTTAAGCATCCGCTTCGGCAAAGTGCTGCAAATGTGGAAATGCCTTATATGTAATGACTATTGGACAAAGATATATATTTCAAACCTAGCGAAGCTTAATCTTACCTCTAATTATGTAGGCTAGCTTTCAGCTGTAGTTGCATCCATATTGCCAGTGAAAGCGTGAAACGTAACGCAGCGTTGCCAACTCTCGGCTAACATCACAGTCAGATACCGCCCAAAAGTCCGTGGCTCCTCCCTCTCGTCTAAAGTCATCAAACCCGCAACCAGGGCAAACTTGACGACCCAGCAGATCTCCACAAACCAATGGGTGACGCCACACACGCTTTGTCCATTAATATTAAATATGTGTCTATGTTTAAAACAGAAAGACAAGAAATGTGGGGAAAGAGAGTAGGAAACAACATGCAGCAAACAGCTGGATCGCCCACAAGCAGCTATTTTGTGATAATGATGTAGTAATAATAGTATTAAAAAAAAATGCCAATATTTTCTAGGTCCAGCTTCTTTAATGTAATAATTGGCTGGTTTCCTCAGTCTTCTGAACTGGATATTTTTGGGTTTTGGACTAAATTATTAATCAAAGAAATAACCTGGATGTAGATCTTTAATGTCAATGTTATATAAATATTTGAGTGGAAATCTACCACGCAACGATTTCATGATTTAATCAGGACGGGGGAACAAATAACTTCTGTACAACAAACCCCCCAAAAAATCACTTTTCTCCCTGTCTGGCCATCTTGTCCTCCTCCTCTTGCAGACCTGCCCAAAGCGGCAGTGAGGATCCTGAGCAACGTGACCTTCCTGTTCGTCAGCCTCTCCTACACGGCCGAGAGCGCCATAGTCACCGCTTTCATCACCTTCATCCCCAAGTTCATTGAGTCTCAGTTTGGCATCCCGGCCTCCAGCGCCAGCATCTACACCGGTGAGCTCCATTACACTCAACGTTGTTCCAGGCTTTAACACACCGGGGACGTTTTTCAATAGATTTTTCCGGATTGTTGTTTTGTGTTTGTGAGAGTACTTTCACACAGGCCGTCATTATTAAGACAAGAACAGGCTGCAATATATAGTTGTGTGGCAAGATGTCTCCCAACCTTCTGACTGACTTAAACTCTGTATATGAGACAAGGTCTCTGGAGAAGGCACAGTCAGCCTTGGCCGACTCCTTGAACCTTGAACCTATTACGCGGTTAGTTCCCCGAGCTTTCGCAACGCAAACAAAGACATCAATGAATCAGGTTGTGTTTACTGATGAAGATCTACAGCAACATAGAGGCTGCTGTCGTACCCTCAGACTGTACAGAGGCAAACTTTATTACTACTACGACAAATGCAGTGTTTACCAGAGACTTGCTTTCTCTTCTTACCTTTCACAATAAAAGCCCTAGACCAATGATAGATCGCCTTTTATTATTAGACTCACGGGCCATTAAAAACAACAACAACAAAAAAGATACAGATGCACAAGATAGACACCAATTAAACAAGACAGCTAAACCAGTAATCCCATAAGGGGGACTGGTATTGCAAAGCACTGAACCTCGGGCCAATCAGATGTGAAACGACAGAGTTACAAGAAGAATTCAGGCGACCAACACATTTATACATCAGATTCCTCAGTAAAGCGGAGAACGTAATAACTCCTGCTTGACAGAACAATTCACTTGCACTACACCACCTCGGTTTCCTGAGTAGAATACGCAAACAATCATTATAAGGGACCTGCAGCTTATTGAAGCTCGCCTTTTGAACTTGACCCACAAGGGGGCAGAGTAAAAAGCAGAACAATATGCTTGAAAGATGGTTATCTTGACAGTATCAGAACACCAGGAGAACGTCCTAACAAGCATGTGAGCCTGTTAGCATGTTAGCCTGTTAGCATGTTAGCCTGTATATATAACATGCAACTCTGCCTATACATGTCCTCATCATCTGACAGTTGATCTGTTAAGATGTGACCCGAATACTTAATTTTAAAACCAATAGTTAGCACTTGCCAGATGGAAAGATGGAAAAATAAGGTTCTCATCCTCTTTCACCCTACAGATCAAAACCAAACTCTTTTTGGCTTTATATTTCACTTTATATTCAACACCCTAATTGGAAAATATATTCAACAGCTCCTGAAACCCTGCACTGCTAGGAGAGAAAACAGCCAAGTCATCTGCATACATGAGCTGGTTCACTAGCATGTTACCCATCATGCATCCTGTCTTACACTGTCTTAGCTGGTCAGACAGGTCATCCATGTAAATATTAAATGCTTCACTGAGTTTTCCAGAAACATTATTTCGCTAAAAGGAAACTCAAAACGTAGCTTAAAGTAGCTAGTGTTAGCTTTTCCTGCTTCAGGGGGGGAGACGGGGCTGGAGTCTGCGGAGCTAGCGTTAATCTGTCACTCCGCTCAGCAACTAACTGGTGAAACAAGACAGGACACCTGCGCTGGTTTTGAGGAGCTGCAGCATTTATTTGTGCTCAAACTGCTGACTCTAGCTACCGTTCAATCACTCGGTCATCAAACGGTAACTCTCCTCTGCTCCGATTGCTCTCTCTCGCCCGCTCAAATGAACTCAAACCGTCCCTCCGACAGTGCAGCGTAGTTAGTTTTAATGCGATTATTTAGCATTTTGCTTCGCTTATTCGTCATGGGCCCTTCAAACAACAAAGTTACCTCCCCCCCGATAGAATTTCTGATCCACTCTGACATCTAATATCCAATAATCGTGATTCACAAACTTAAATTTGACGTTTAGAGAATAGGATTTATTTCTCATGTAACTCAAACTTGAGCATCTTAAAGATCGACTTGTTCTTTGCCTTCTTTATGAACTCCCCTTTAATGTCTCTACAGCAGCACAGACAGGATGCAGACAGACCCGAATATTCAGACAACACACAGGACTTCGATTTTCTGCCTGTTCAGCGCTGCTCTGCTGTTTCTCATCTTAGCGCAGAGCCGCTTACGACATACATTAATAATAAAGAAACTGCTGGTCTTCAGATGGGGGGAGCGCCTGGGACACAGAGCACTGAGTGCATTACACACACATTTAGAAACACTAAGACACACACACACAGACACAGACTCACACTCGCATGGATACAAGCACTTAATGGACTCATACACTCACAAGCACATGCTTAAAAGCAGGCCTGTAGCTACAAGCTCACACACACAGCGCGTTAACAGGTTAACAAGGCATATTTAAATATAAATATTTTAAAATGTTAATTGTTAGCTTAACAGCATGCTAGTGTTCTAAATTGATATTAGTTGCATTCAATAGTTGATTTTACACAAACGGCACAGCTCTTTTTATTTTAAAAACAGACATATTGAAGATATTCTTCTTTTTTTTTTAATCGTGACTCATGACGTTTTAGTTTGAGATTTGTTTATCCTTTAACCCCAATGTTAATTTTAGTAAGTCCAGCGTACTCCATGTGGAGATAAGGGTGCAGAAATGCTTGAAAAAAAGTACTATGTTGCATTTTCCCACCTTTTTGGAAATCAAGAACATTTGAAACATCATTCAGTCTCTCCTGGAAGACATTCATAGGGCCCTATTTTATCAATCTAAGGGCACAACAATCGTGTGTGTGTGTGTGTGTGTGTGTGTGTGTGTGTGTGTGTGTGTGTGTGTGTGTGTGTGTGTGTGTGTGTGTGTGTGTGTGTGTGTGTGTGTGTGTGTGTGTGTGTGTGTGTGTGTGTGTGTGTGTGTGTGCGTGTGTGTAACAAGTGTAGAGTGCACGCTGTGCATAAGCCAAATCAGAAATACTTTATTGATCCCCGAAGGGAAACTCTGTGTTGTAGTTGCACAATATTATAAATAGAGTAGAAATACAAGAAATAAAGAAATATAAGGAATTGGATACGTACGGTATTTACATAAAGGAATGTTATTATACATTATTTACATAATTCACATAATTAAGGATTTGGAATGGTGAAAAGTTAAATAATAATAATATTAATAATAATAATAATTGTGGTATTTGAGATTGCACACATGTCAGGCCAGTGTTATTGCACAAAACAGATACTATTGTCCAGTTTCAACCTCTCTAAGTGTGTGTGTGTGTGTGGTGTGTGTGTGTGTGTGTGTGTGTGTGTGTGTGTGTGTGTGTGTGTGTGTGTGTGTGTGTGTGTGTGTGTGTGTGTGTGTCAGACACTTAGAGGGAGGAGTTAAAAAGTTTGATGGCCACAGGCAGGAATGACTTCCTGTGGCGCTCTGTAGTGCATTTTGGGAGAATGAGTCTGTCACTGAAAGTGCTCCTGTGATTGAGCAACAAGCCATGGAGTGGGTGCGAGACATTGTCCAAGATGGCATGTAGTTTGGACAGCATCCTCTATCTGACACCCCCGACAGAGAGTCCAGATCCACCCCCACGACGTCACTGGCCTTGCGAATCAGTTTGTTGAGTCTGTTGGCGTCCGCTACCCTCAGCCTGCTGCCCCAGCATGCAACAGCAAAGCGGATAGCACTGGCCACCACAGACTCATAAAACATCTTCAGCATTGTCCTGCAGATGTTGAAGGACCTCAGCCTCCTCAGAAAATAGAGACGGCTTTGGCCCTTCCTGTAGAGGGCTTGAGTGTTCTTGGCCCAGTCCAGTTTATTGTCCAAGTGCACTCCCAGGTATTTGTAGTCCTCCACGATGTCCACACTGACCCCCTGGATGGAAACAGGGCTCACTGCTGCCTTGGCTCTCCTTAGATCCACCACCAGCTCCTTGGTCTTTGTCACATTGAGCTGGAGATGGTTCTGCTCACTCCATGTGACAAAGTCCCCCACCACAGCTCTGTACTCAGCCTCGTCCCCCTCGCTGATACATCCAACCACAGCAGAGTCATCAGAAAACTTCTGAAGATGGCAGGACTCTGTGTGGTAGTTGAAGTCTGTGGTGTAGATGGTGAAGAGGAAGGGAGAGAGGACAGTCCCCTGCGGGGCCCCGGTGTTGCACAATAGGCACATTTTACTAATGCACTGTTAAAATAACAACTGCAGACCAGGTTTTTGTTGGTCAATGGCGCAATCACTTCCTGCTGCCTGAAGATAGCAATATGGAGAAATACTACGATATTTTTGACCAAATACCTCAATGATGATACCGCAACGATCTTGTAGTGTTGACTAAATATTTTTTGATAAATAATCATCAGTAATGTAGATACAATGACTAAATGGGTAAAGGAAAATAATAGAACAGTTACAACAGTCTGGTAAAATCAGAAAATGACTTTGCTGTAATGCAGCCTATAAAAGCAGGAAAAGACAAAACCAACGCCTTATTGGGTGGCAGTGGCTTAGTGGTAGAGCTGGTGGTTCGATCCCTGTCCGTGCCCCCAGTGTCGAAGTGTTCTTGGGCAAGACACCAATGCTGCGCCATCGTAAATGTGTGTGTGAGTGTGTATCTGATGAGCAGGTGGCACCTTGTACGGCAGCCTCAGCCACAGTGTATGAATGTGTGTGAATGGTTCCTGAACTATGTAGTTGTTAAGACTAGAAAGGCGCTATATAAGAACAGTCCAGTCCATATCCCGATATCCAAAATCTAAGACGATACCTAGCCTCATATCACGATACATTGTCCAGCTCTACCTCCCTGTAAGACCAGCACGCCCATGGGCACGCAGATGGGCTCAGGTGCATTTGCTCTTTAAACAACGTGGGTGCCGGACGGTCTTTAAATAGCCACGTTGTGCCAGGTGCTAGACAGAGCCCAAGTTCCCAGAATCGATCAGAGTTGAGGCTCTGGACCTAAAGCAACTAATCATAGTATCTTTAAATCCTGACGTCCACACTGCTTGTTTTTTGGCTGCTTATGTTATTCTTTGCTTAATGCTAGAGTCAAATCACAAAAATAAGACACTCACCTTTTGGATGAAGTGGTTTTGATTGCAAAGTGCAGCTCATCGTTAGTCACACTCTCCGGTACCATGACTCATCTAAACCTTCCACACAGATAGTTGATGCTATTCATGGATGAAGGTTTGAAACAGCGAACACATTTTGATCCAACAAAATCTTCATCCGTGTAGTTTTGGAAACCTTTTAGTCGTACTTGCATTGCATTGGACAATCCATCTTGTGAGACTTTTGTTCTCAAAAATGTTTTAGTGTTAGAGTTGCATAACTGTCTCAGCTGTAGGTGGAGTGGGCCGAAATCCTGTGATCAAAACTGCCACTCATACATATATTTCCATATTATACAAGCCTTTAGTGGAAGAAATCAAAATAGTTCTTGGAAACCTGCTCACAGACTTGTAAAGGTCCCGTGGTTCCAGTTTAATACTAAGTTCATTGGCGTTAAGGTTCTGTTGTGTACGAAGGGCTTTCCTCAATTTTAAAGAAAGTCGATTAACATTCATACGATTTAGTCGGCTCTTCCATTAGTTGACTGAGTTGTCAGGAAGGCTGGGTGTCGCCAATGATTTCCCAATTCAGATAAGTTCCACACACATTTTTTTGGATACAATATCAATCAGGATAGGGAAATTTCAGTTAAAATACCATTTTTTGCTTAGATACTTCTGCTGTAAATTGTACAATCAAAAACCAACCCTCAATGACTTTTTTAAAAAGCACCAGGTTAATGTTTACATTAAAAATTGGCTCCCAAAAAGTGGGTCAATTCACTACACCTATGGTGAAAAGGCAGATCTTAAAAGATTGATTTCTGGATTTTACTAATCAATATCCGATCTCTCAAACGAAAATAGCTTTTAGTCTGCTTTTGTAACCCTGCTCCAAGATCTCTTCGCTTCGAGAGGGCGTTCAGACCCGATAATTGGAGTCCATTTACCCTCCTAACCCTCATTTTGTCCTTCATTTTCAGTTAACTTTTTTTTTTCCAACATTAACAATATCAAAAAACTCACCCACAACATTGAAAAAGTGACAAAAATATGTGAAAAAGTGATAATTATGTTGAAAAACTATTTTTTTTTTTCATGGTTGACGGAAGACAACACAAGGGTTAAAACTGTGCCTTGCTCAAGAGCACCTGGCAGTGCCCAGGAGGTGAAATAGCATCTCTCCAGCCACCAATCCACACTCCCTACTTTTCGGTCCACACCAACTCCCTACGGACTGAGCTACTCCCACCCCCAAATTACAAAGTGACAGAATAAGTTCGACACCCCTGCATAAAGACAGTATGTTATTTCACTCATCTAAATTTGTAATATTCACCTTTGTCCCCCCCCCCCCCCCCCTCCCAGGTGTGATTATTGTGCCGAGCGCCGGCGTGGGCATCGTCCTGGGCGGCTACATCATCAAGAAGCTGAAGCTGGGAGCTCGCGAGTCGGCCAAGCTGGCCATGATCTGCAGCGGCGTCTCGCTGCTCTGCTTCTCCACGCTGTTCATCGTGGGCTGCGAGAGCATCAACCTGGGAGGAATCAACATCCCCTACACCACCGGGTGAGTGAGGGGGGGGGGACTGGGAGCAGGAAGTTGGGGGGGGGGGGTTGTTACTATGGATGAGCGAGTACAGCATCATCTGTATCTGTAGCTGTATCTGTTTACCACGTGAATTATCTGTATCTGTACTCGTACTGGGCGTGGCCTAACCCGGAAGTGGGTCGGGTTGTCTTTCCGTCTGTCTTTCTCACTGTCTGTATGTCTGCCTTTTTCTCTTTATCTCTGTCTGCCTTTCTCTTTGTCTGTCTGTTTGTCTGTCCGTTTGTCTCTGGCTGCCTTTCTCTCTGTATCTCTGTATGTCTGTCTGTCTGTCAGTCTCTCTTTCCGTCTGTCTCTGTCTTTCTCACTGTCTGTATGTCTGCCTTTTTCTCTTTATCTCTGTCTGTCTTTCTCTGTCTGTCTTTCTCTTTGTCTGTGTGTCTATCTCTGTCCGTTTGTCTCTGGCTGCCTTTCTCTCTGTCTCTCTGTCTGTCTGTCTGCCTTTCTCTTTGTCTGTGTGTCTATCTCTGTCCGTTTGTCTCTGGCTGCCTTTCTCTCTGTCTCTCTGTCTGTCTGTCTGTCCTTCTTGCCCTCATCTTCAGCTCGGTTTCTTTGACGTTTTGTCATCCTCTTTGGTTTTCCTATTACATCTTGATCTTTTTTCCCCTCTCGTCCCTCAGAAATCTCTTTGTACCCTCTAATCTCTCGTCCATTGTGTCTCTCTTCCTGTTTGTCCCTTGTCTTTCGGTCTTGTTTCCACATCCCTCTTTTTGCCGAACCTTAAGAGCGACTGTGTGTTTTTCTCTCTTTTAGACCGACTCTCACCATGACCCAGAGGAACCTGACCGGAGGTTGTAACGTGAACTGCGGCTGTAAAATCCACGAGTACGCCCCCGTCTGCGGCTCCGATGGCATCACGTACTTTAACCCCTGCCTGGCCGGCTGCAACAGCGTGGCCAACGACAGCTCCGGGGTGAGAGGACGGGAGAGGGGACAACCTGGACAAGCTAACGGCGTTGTACATCTATGATTTAACGCTCATGTTGTCCTCGGGTCAAATTGACCTGTTTTCCTATATCAGTGTTCTTTGTAACTACCCAAAGTAACATGATTGGCTCCACACAACGCTCTTTGCCAAGTACACATCTCTACTTTCATTAATTTCGGGGCGTCTTATTCAATTTTATAGCATTTGAACAAAACAAAAGGAAGTGTTTTTGAAATAGTATTGAGTAAAAGTTGAAATATTCCAGTCTGTGATTATCATCAACATCCATTCCTTTAATTTTAGTCTCAATAATTCCTAATTTCTGCTTTTCTAACTCAAACTGTAGGGATAATTTCCTATAAATGAGGTTTATTGACCATAAATGCCAAAAATAACTGTAAAACTAAAGGTAATAAGTTAGTGTTACGTAGTGTTGAAAACGTCAAAAAAGTTTGGAAACATTGGAAAAAAAGGTAACAAAAATGTAAGAAAAAGTTAAAAACATTGATAAAAACCGTCAATAAATTTGTTGATTTTCAATTTTAACAGGAAGACAACACGAGGGTTGAGTGCAAAAAAACATTCAAAAAGAATATCAAGCTATTAACCATTTAATGTTTCTTTGCTTATCTAAGAACTGTGAAAAAGGGGAGAAAAGGAGGGTTGAAGGATTGTGTTTTCCTGTGAGACTCGCAGTATTCTTGATGATGGATCTTAAAGTGCCTAAAACTCTGTACATAGGCAAGGCAGCTTTATCTGTAGAGCCATTTCAGCAACAGGGCAATTCAAAGTGCTTTACACAAAATCAGTTAAGAAACACAAGAAATAAAAACAGATAAAACACAAGAATAAAAGTTACAGTGCAGCATAAGAAATTAAACATTAAAGAAATGAGCAGTCATTTAAAGAAAGGTCTTCAGCCTGGATTTAAAAAACAGAGTAGCAGCGGATCTACAGGTTTCTGGGAGTTTATTCCAGATATGAGGAGCACAGAAACTGAACCCTGCCCCCCCTGTTTGGTTCTGACTCTGGGGACAGAAAGCAAACCTGTCCCAGACCACCTGAGAGGTCTGGGGGGGTTCATAGTGTAGTAGTAGACCTGTCCCAGATGACCTGAGAGGTCTGGGGGGGTCATAGTGTAGTAGCAGACCTGTCCCAGATGACCTGAGAGGTCTGGGGGGTCATAGTGTAGTAGCAGACCTGTCCCAGATGACCTGAGAGGTCTGGGGGGGGTCATAGTGTAGTAGCAGACCTGTCCCAGATGACCTGAGAGGTCTGGGGGGGGTCATAGTGTAGTAGCAGACCTGTCCCAGATGACCTGAGAGGTCTGGGGGGGTCATAGTGTAGTAGTAGACCTGTCACAGACCACCTGAGAGGTCTGGGGGAGGGGGGGGAGGGGGGGGGGTCAGTGTAGTATCAGATCAGAAATGTATTGTGGCCCTAAACCTAAAGGACGTATATCTCGCTACCCTCCAGGTCTAAGAGGTCTATATCTGAGAGGTCTATATCTGAGAGGTCTATATCTCGCTACCCTCCAGGTCTAAGAGGTCTATATCTGAGAGGTCTATATCTCGCTACCCTCCAGGTCTAAGAGGTCTATATCTGAGAGGTCTATATCTGAGAGGTCTATATCTCGCTATCCTCCAGGTCTAAGAGGTCTATATCTGAGAGGTCTATATCTCGCTACCCTCCAGGTCTAAGAGGTCTATATCTGAGAGGTCTATATCTCGCTACCCTCCAGGTCTAAGAGGTCTATATCTGAGAGGTCTATATCTGAGAGGTCTATATCTCGCTATCCTCCAGGTCTAAGAGGTCTATATCTGAGAGGTCTATATCTCGCTACCCTCCAGGTCTAAGAGGTCTATATCTGAGAGGTCTATATCTCGCTACCCTCCAGGTCTAAGAGGTCTATATCTGAGAGGTCTATATCTGAGAGGTCTATATCTCGCTATCCTCCAGGTCTAAGAGGTCTATATCTGAGAGGTCTATATCTTGCTACCCTCCAGGTCTAAGAGGTCTATATCTGAGAGGTCTATATCTCGCTACCCTCCAGGTCTAAGAGGTCTATATCTGAGAGGTCTATATCTGAGAGGTCTATATCTCGCTACCCTCCAGGTCTAAGAGGTCTATATTTGAGAGGTCTATATCTGAGAGGTCTATATCTGAGAGGTCTATATCTCGCCCCCCTCCAGGTCCGTAACTACTCGGACTGCGCCTGCGTCCAGAGCCGGCAGGTCATCACGCCGTCGTCAAGCGGCCAGGGCGGCAACCAGCTCCAGCTCGTCATCGTCAAGACCTACCTGAACGAGAACGGCTACGCCGTGTCGGGGAAGTGCGACCGCACGTGCAACACCCTCATCCCCTTCCTCATCTTCCTCTTCATCGTCACGCTCATCACGGCCTGCGCCCAGCCCTCCGCCATCATCGTCACCCTCAGGTATCTCCTCCTGAAATACAGTCGCCCAAGCAACGAAATGTACTTACTTTGTCTGTCTGTCTTCCAACTTTGTCTGTCTGTCTGTCCGTCTGTCTCTGTCTTTCTCTGTCTTTCTCTGTCTGTCTGTCTCTCTGTCTGTCTTTCTCTGTCTGTCTGTCTTTCTCTGTCTGTCCGTCTGTCTTTCTCTGTCTGTCTGTGTCTGTCCGTCTGTCTTTCTCTGTCTGTCTGTGTCTGTCTGTCTGTCTGTCTTTCTCTGTCTGTCCGTCTGTCTTTCTCTGTCTGGCTTTCACTTTGTTTGTCTGTCCGTCTCTCTGTTCGTCTGTCTCTGTCTGTCTGTCTGTCTTTGTCTGTCTGTCTTTGTCTGTCTGTCTGTCTGCCTGTCTTTCTCTGTCCGTCTGTCTTTCTCTGTCTGGCTTTCACTTTGTTTGTCAGTCCGTCTCTCTGTCCGTCTGTCTCTGTCTGTCTGTCTTTCTCTGTCTGTCTGTCCGTCTGTCTCTGTCTGTCTTTCTCTGTCTGTCTTTCTCTGTCTGTCTGTCTGTCTGTCTTTCTCTGTCTGTCTGTCTGTCTCTGTCTGTCTGTCTTTCTCTGTCTGGCTTTCTCTTTGTTTGTCTGTCTGTCTGTCTGTCTGTCTGTCTGTCTTTCTCTGTCTGTCTGTCTGTCCGTCTGTCTCTGTCTGTCTTTCTCTGTCTGTCTTTCTCTGTCTGTCTGTCTGTCTTTCTCTGTCTGTCTGTCTGTCTCTGTCTGTCTGTCTTTCTCTGTCTGGCTTTCTCTTTGTTTGTCTGTCCGTCTGTCTCTGTCTGTCTGTCTGTCTCTCTTTGTCTCTGTCTGTCTTTCTCTTTGTCTGTGTGTCTTACATTGGTAACTAAGGGTTGGCTGTCATTGGCTGAAGCGATTGTTTAAAAAAAACAACAACAGAATAGCACAAAACAACAATTGGAGACATTAAAGAACAGCTTGTTTATCGCTAAGGTGATATGGTCAAATGTAAATGATTAATAAAATGTAATAGCCATAATTTGTTCACCCCTCAATTACTGTTAAACTACTAAAAGAAGAACCACTAGGTAGCAGAAAGGAGACTTTACAACAAGATTGAATGCACTGTGGGTATACGATGTGCAATTGAACGCACCATTAACACCTGTCAGCTTGCTCTTGGGGGAATTAGTGTGGTCCAGACCTACAGTACAGTACCAGATACAGTATTAGGGACCACTAAGGTCTATATAAAAGAGACTTCAGATACAGTATTAGGGGACCACTAAGGTCTATATAAAAGAGACTTCAGATACAGTATTAGGGGACCACTAAGGTCTATATAAAAGAGACTTCAGATACAGTATTAGGGGACCACTAAGGTCTATATAAAAGAGACTTCAGATACAGTATTAGGGGACCACTAAGGTCTATATAAAAGAGACTTCAGATACAGTATTAGGGGACCACTAAGGTCTATATAAAAGAGACTTCAGATACAGTATTAGGGGACCACTAAGGTCTATATAAAGAGACTTCAGATACAGTATTAGGGACCACTAAGGTCTATATAAAAGAGACTTCAGATACAGTATTAGGGGACCACTAAGGTCTATATAAAGAGACTTCAGATACAGTATTAGGGACCACTAAGGTCTATATAAAAGAGACTTCAGATACAGTATTAGGGGACCACTAAGGTCTATATAAAAGAGACTTCAGATACAGTATTAGGGACCACTAAGGTCTATATAAAAGACTTCAGATACAGTATTAGGGGACCACTAAGGTCTATATAAAAGAGACTTCAGATACAGTATTAGGGGACCACTAAGGTCTATATAAAAGAGACTTCAGATACAGTATTAGGGACCACTAAGGTCTATATAAAAGAGACTTCAGATACAGTATTAGGGACCACTAAGGACTATATAAAAGAGACTTCAGATACAGTATTAGGGGACCACTAAGGTCTATATAAAAGAGACTTCAGATACAGTATTAGGGACCACTAAGGTCTATATAAAAGTCTTCAGATACAGTATTAGGGACCACTAAGGTCTATATAAAAGTGTTCAGATACAGTATTAGGGACCACTAAGGTCTATATAAAAGTCTTCAGATACAGTATTAGGGACCACTAAGGTCTATATAAAAGTCTTCAGATACAGTATTAGGGACCACTAAGGTCTATATAAAAGTCTTCAGATACAGTATTAGGGACCACTAAGGTCTATATAAAAGTCTTCAGATACAGTATTAGGGACCACTAAGGTCTATATAAAAGTCTTCAGATACATCCAATGGTTGTTTTTGTCATTTAACAGGAGTTTACTGGTGAAATAAGTCATTTAAGTTTTTATGTATCATTTTTAATAAATAATCACATTTTGACCATATGGCCTTAGCAATTAACAAGCCATTCTTTAATGTCGCCGACGTCTTTTTGTGCTCCTTTTTAAAAATATATATATCTGCATACATAAGACATGTTTTTAAAAGTATCGTTTTAGTAGTATCGGTAAAACTCCAAACAATACCCATGTTCTTTCTTCCTTCATAGTGGATTTACATGTTGAATAAGAGTCCTAGGACCAGGTGAAGTGGTTTAAGCATTTGAACTAAGCGATGGGACTTGTGTGCGTTGTGCAGGTCTGTAGCAGAGCAGGAGAGGCCGTTCGCTCTGGGGATGCAGTTCGTTCTCCTCAGGACTCTCGGTGAGTAAAGAAAACCACAGGGGAAAAATTAGACTCCTTCCTCTATTTATTTATTTATTTATTTTTATGGTGGCAGAAGATTTTAGTTCTTAATATTTTTACCTGGTTTGTTTTTGACATGACATTAAATGGGAAAGAAGAATATCAGCAGTGTTACCTGAGGAGTCTTTTAAAAATCTGAATGAAGACGGAGTGCAGTTAAGTCCCGCCCCCACCAGAGGGAAACAGTGAAGGTGCCTCGTCATCAGTTACGTCTTCTAGAAAACGTTGCACTACCAAAGGGGTAAAAAACCCATAACTTTCCTTTATAAGAGGCCAAACCGAAAAACTGAGCTTTTAGGGAGACAAAAGTGGACCCAGGTGTGAGGAATTAGGGTGGTAGTAGCTCAGTCCATAGGGACTTGGGTTGGGAACCGGAAGGGTCACTGGTTCAAGTCCCCATGTGGACCAAAAAGTATTGAGTGTGGCTCACTACTACTACTTCTACTGCTTCTACTACTACTACTTCTAATACTACTACGTCTACTACTACTACTACCACTACTACTACTTCTACTACTACTACTTCTACTACTACTACTTCTAATACTACTACGTCTACTACTACTACTACTTCTACTACTACTACTTCTACTACTACTACTTGTAATACTACTACGTCTACTACTACTACCACTACTACTACTTCTACTGCTTCTGCTACTACTACTTCTACTACTACTACTACGTCTACTACTACTACTACTACTACTTCGTCTACTACTACTTCTACTACTACGTCTACTACTACTTCTACTACTACGTCTACTACTACTACTACCACTACTACTACTACTACTACTACTACTACTACTACTACTAATAATACTACTACTTCAGGCATTTTGTTAGTGTTTGAGCCTGTGGATGGTTTCCCCTCCGGTGGGCGGGGCTTCCAGAGTTGGATGTGCGGCGCTCTGTCTGTATCGGTGCAGCAGCACAGACGAGGAGGAGAGCGTCAGCTTGATGCATTGGTCGTAAACGCGCTGCACATCTGCTACTGCTGACTGGTGGGCAGATTCTCCTGAATAAGGAGAAGGAAGTAAATTGGATTTGACACGTGGGATGTTCAGAGAGCCGCTGTCAGCATGAATCAGTCAGAGAAGAAACACAAACCGGGGGGGGGGGGGGGGGGTGTTATTTTTTTATTTTAAAGGATCCCCATTAGCTGACGCCGAGACGACAGCTAGTCTTCCCGGGGTCCAAACAATACATCCAAAAGACAATAAATACAACCAAAATGACTCACAAATATATCATATATAAATTCACAAACAAAACTGACTAACAATGCAAAAAGTACTAACAAACTAAATATAATAAAGAATAATACAGCACATGATACAACCTCACTCAACCAATCCAGACAATATTATGATATCGAAAACAAGTGTAGTCTAAGTGAGTGGTGCGAGGTTTAAAAGACGGGTGCATTAACCAGGAAGTGTAGGGGAAATAAAAGATGTTTTCTTTAATGAGAATTGCAGTAAACAGCGTTTTTCTGCCTCAGGATGGGATAGCTCACCTTTCTTTTTTTTAATGTTTCTCGCAAGTCCAACAGCTTTACTAAAGAGTGATGCTCTATAACTGAAATAAAACAAACCGGATTCAGATTTACAGTTTAGATTTTCTTCTTCTGTTGTTATTTGTGTTCTCACAAGTTTGCTAATTTCTCTCTTTCTGTCCCTCTTGTCTCTTCTCATCTCCCCCACGTTTTATCTCTCTTCCCCTTCCCCCCCCCCCCCATGCCTTTCTGTATTTTTTGGAACTGTTCTCCTCACTTCTCTTTCCTTTCACTCTCTTCTTCGTCGACTTTCATTTGATACTTTAACTTCTTTTGTTTCTTCATCCTTCACTCCTCGTCTTCCTCCATCCACCATGTCGTCTCTCTTCCTTTCCTCCCCCTTCTTTCCCCTCTCTCCTCCCCTCAGCCTACATCCCGACCCCCATTTACTTCGGCGCCGTCATCGACACCACCTGCATGTTGTGGCAGCAGGACTGCGGCGTCCACGGCTCCTGCTGGGAGTACGACGTCACCTCCCTGCGCTTCGTCTACTTCGGCCTCGCCGCCAGCCTCAAGTTCTTCGGCTTCCTCTTCATCTTCCTCACCTGGTACTCCATCAAGTACAAGGAGGAGCGGGTGGAGCGCTGGCTGAAGCGCCACCTGTCGCCCGTCGACACCGTGGGCAGCCTCGTGTGCCACCCGGGCGGCCACAAGGGCCACGCCCGCACCCGCTCCTGCCCCGTCAACATCCCCCGCACCGACCCCGGCGCCCTGCACGCCAACGGGCCGCTGCGCGCCGGCCCCCTCAACCGCGGCGTCAGCACCCAGAGTTGCCCCGGGGACGAACTGAAAGCGGTGACTCCGCCCCCTGCGGCGGCGGCGGCGGCTCCGCCACCTGCCGCGCCGCCCGCCCCCGCGCCGGCCCGTTCGCTGGAACACGTTCCAGTCCGGGTCTGAGCTCCAGGAGGTGGGGTGGGGGGGTGGGGGGGGCGGAGAGGCAGGTCTCAGCTGCTTTCTAGCCACTGATGAAGGCACCAGTCATCACGTGGAAGTCCTGCTCTCATCTCATCACTCTCGTTAGACAGGACTACTATTTTACAGCATTTTTTATTTTTTATTTTACACTGCCTTTTTAAGTTCTGCCTGCATCACCGGCCTCTGTGGCTCAAAAATAACATCAATAATGTGGGAAACCAAACCACGAAGAATCTACTTGGTGGGTGATCTGTCAGCAGGCCGACAAAGGCTTGGATGGAGGAGAGTTTATGTAAAAAAAAAAAAAACTTAAACCCCCCCCCCCTCCCCTGGCAATACGTGCCTTCTGTCACCACTGTCCTCAATGTAAATACACTGGACGTCCCTCAGACAAATGTCACCTGAACAGGTTCCTCAGCCTCGCCGATCCCTCTCACATCACGTCTGTGTGCTTCTTCTTCTTCTTCTTTATTTGTGCTTTTTTTTAAATATTTCTTCACTGTCATGCAAGTGATTTTTTCTAGTTTTTTAGTTTTCCTGATACTGCATATCAGCGCTCTAATGGAACAAAAAAAAAAAAAAAAAAAAAACTACGGAAATGTGATAACACTTCACTTAAGTGTTAAGACCTGGAAACCGATGGCATGGTGCTATGTGATAAACAATGGTTAGTGTCCTTTTTGTTTTTTTGTCTTTTTTAGGGTTAAAAACATTTGAAAAGAACCCAACTGGACAACAGGTCACTGGGCTAAGCCGCTTGGCACCCACCGAATGCATTCCTGTGCGATGCAAGGCCTTTTGTTGCTCCCCCCTGACACAATGACAGTGTATTACCGCTGGAAGTCAGATTGTTTGGCTTTCGCCAGCTCCATACAATGCGTCCATACATCCAACCGTTACCCCCCCCCCCACCTTCTTGGCACCGTGATAAGTGGGTTAACCTGAAAAGACCAGGATCGGCACTTTTCCTCCTGACCACGGAAGAGTCACCGGGGATCCTTCACACGGAAGAAATGCAACATGCTCCAAGACGTTCTTCTGAGACTGGACTGGCAAACACACGGTGTTTCTGACTCTTTAGCAGGAAGATGCAGCCAATTAGTCACCAACGGCAACCCCGACGTTTTCTACTGAACACGCGGACGAGACGAGTAGTCGACCGTCGCGCAGAGGTCGTAGTTTAGTCGTCCGCTCTTCCTCAGCTCCGGAGATAAAAGCTGCTGGTTAAGTTCTGAGATGGTTGGTTCTTAAGTCCCACTGATTTATGGGTAATGGCTGAATAGGATTTGCAGTTCTCTTTGCCACATATCAGACAGACAGACAGACAGACAGACAGACAGACAGACAGACAGACAGACAGACAGACAGACAGACAGACAGTTGGCATGTTACAGCGTAGCAGTACAAGAGATCAGCAACAGTTTCCAGGTCGTGAGAAGTTGAGACATTTAGCAGAAATCCCTGGAAAAGTAAAAAAGAAAAGAAAAGCTGCTGTTTGCTGTCGAGATTTAAATCTGTGAATCAACTAATCCACAGAGAAACAGTCAAAAAGAAGAAGAAAAAATGCCCGTCGCACATCACAATTCCCCAAATGAGGAATTTCATGTTTGTATTTAAATTTTCAAAGATTAGGTATTCACCAATGGTTCAGTTTCACAGTTAGATAATCAGTTAGTCATGAGAATAAAAGAGAATCTGCCTCCACGGTGGTTGGACAATGATGACTTCTCTTAAAAAAAAAATATATATATATATATATATATACCATGTGACATTTTAAAGTGTTAGTCCAAGACATTTCTGACCTGTAAGAACTGGAGTAACGTAAACAGAATGCATTTCTTTCAACATCTTAAAACAGTATCAGTCCTAATAATCCACCTATTTCCTAAAGAGCTTACAGCTGTGGAATCTGCCCCTCTTACCCCAAACCCTCAGATGTCACTGAAGACACCGTCCTGTGTTACATGTTAAAACATGGTGCAGTGCAGTCCTGGTGTGTTGCTGTCCTCTGCTGGAGGGACACGGAGCAGCATGTAGAGACGGGAAGGCAAATATTAAATTTACAATCACAGAAGAGAAAAGCCAGAAAGACCTTGACATGAGGAAGCAGGAACCAGCGATGTTTTGGCCGTTGATTAATAGATAAATCCTTTCAGCTCTGGAAAAACCTCCGCCGCTCAGATGCTGACACACTACATTTCGGAAATCCTTGTAAGATCGCTTGATCTGGTTTTAAGAAAGTCGATTCTGCTCCAGTAGTACTCCTGTAGGAACCGCAGAATTCACACAGCAGGGCTGTGGAACCCTTTTGTTTTTGCTAAGATTTTAGTTTTTTTGTTAAAAGTCAAACTGCCGCACTACAGCGTACAGGGGGGTAACTTTCAGGGGGGGGGGGGGGGGGGGGTGCTATAGCAGACAACCCCCACATTTTGCCCTTTAACTCCCAAAAAAACCACATCATGTTCTCTGGATCCAGCCGAGTCTCCTGATATAGGCCACGCCCATCTCCACCTAGACTCTTATGAATGAAAAATCGTGATTTATTGAAAACCTACTTTGCCGAGATCCTTCTAGACCGTGCGACCGATCTGCATCAAACTCGGCGCATTGCGTCTCCAGATGGACCTGACCAAAAAAGTATCAAAAGAACTTTAAAAAGTTAAAAGTATGCGCATCTGACGACCAAGCAAATTCACCCAGCTAGCTATCAAACACGAACTTTATCACATGTCGAACAAATGAAATGCTATCAGCAAAACAACAAACTGGAGATAATTGGTCACCATGGCCCCCACGATGCTCTGGAACCAGATTCGGCGAAGATCTGCCCTTAGGGGGCGCTATGATCAACGTTTTATGTGTTTTGGCAAATAACTCATGGCATTTAAATGGGGAAATTTGCATTTGCAATATATCTTCCACAATGAATAGCATCAGCATAAAATGTAAAGCTCTGAGAATCTGGACCAAATGTGGTGAAGATCGGCCATTAGGGGGCGCTAAAGTCCACTTTGGTCCCCTTTTACTCAATCTATGTTAACGGGAAATCTTGGACCCCGACATAGCTGCTCGCAGTTCCAGTTCACATTTGTTACCAATATAGATTTGAGGATTAGAGGAGTTATAGTTGCCAAATAAATTAATAAACACAACATTGTGCTTACAACTACATTATAGTGGGTTATAAATGCTAAATATTACAATTGAGGGTTTTCCCTGCCGTCATGAAGTCTGATTTATGGATCTGCAGAGGCTCCACGCAGAGCTTTGGGGTAGCCTACGTAAGTGGCCTGAAGTTTATACGTGTTGTGTGTGTGTGTGTGGTGTGTGGGGTGTGGTGTGTGTGTGTGTGTGGTGTGTGTGTGTGTGTGTGTGTGTGTGTGTGTGTGTGTGTGTGTGTGTGTGTTGTGTGTGTGTGGTGTGTGTGGTGTGTGGTAGAGCGAGGGAGAAGTGAGACATACATTAACAAGCTACATTTGTATTGTCTGTAGAAGATGTGATGTTTTTCTTTCCATCTTTGTGAGGGTCAGAGAGTTAAAGTCTCAAATGTTAAGTGCTCATATTATGCTTTTATCCTTTATTGTGTTATATATATTTTTTTGTACACGTTATACAAAGTGGAAAAAGCCCAAAGTCCCCCCCCCAAAACGGACTTTACATCCTTACCTAGGTACTGTCAGGGCCCTCATACTCTGCTCCTGACTGGCTAGTGGTCCTTACCTAGGTACTGTCAGGACCCTCATACTCTGCTTCTGACTGGCTAGTAGTCCTTACCTAGGTACTGTCAGGTCCTCATACTCTGCTTCTGACTGGCTAGTAGTCCTTACCTAGGTACTGTCAGGACCCTCATACTCTGCTTCTGACTGGCTAGTAGTCCTTACCTAGGTACTGTCAGGACCCTCATACTCTGCTCCTGACTGGCTAGTAGTCCTTACCTAGGTACTGTCAGGACCCTCATACTCTGCTTCTGACTGGCTAGTAGTCCTTACCTAGGTACTGTCAGGGCCCTCATACTCTGCTCCTGACTGGCTAGTAGTCCTTACCTAGGTACTGTCGGGCCCTCATACTCTGCTTCTGACTGGCTAGTAGTCCTTACCTAGGTACTGTCAGGGCCCTCATACTCTGCTTCTGACTGGCTAGTAGTCCTTACCTAGGTACTGTCAGGGCCCTCATACTCTGCTCCTGACTGGCTAGTAGTCCTTACCTAGGTACTGTCAGGACCCTCATACTCTGCTTCTGACTGGCTAGTAGTCCTTACCTAGGTACCGTCAGGACCCTCATACTCTGCTTCTGACTGGCTAGTAGTCCTTACCTAGGTACCGTCAGGGCCCTCATACTCTGCTTCTGACTGGCTAGTAGTCCTTACCTAGCTATTGCCCATGTGCGACTCCCAATAAAGATGGAACAGAAGTGAGATGTCTCACTCTGTAGCTAAAACAGAGAGCTCAACACACCGGGTGAAAAGAGGAGCGGCAGCAATGTGTAGAACAAATATCTGGTGTTTTTTTGAAAATGAAACCATGGAAACCTATTCTGGTTCAACCTCTAAATACAACGATGAACCTGAAAATGAGCCGAATATGAGCACTTTCAAACGATTCTAACGTGAGGAACCCAACGTGGTTTTGACGGGTTTCGAGACCACAGTGGAACTAGCTTTTTCTAAAATGTGATGCGCGTCCTACAGAGAAAGTGTCGAGCTCACGTTGTGTGTCTTTTTGTGTAATCTAGGTGAATTTAAGATGACAAATGTAGGGGGGGGGGGGGGAGGGGAGAGGGTCATAATCGTACATAAGCTGTCAGTCAAAAATAAAGGTCTGAGGGACCCAGAAGAACCCTGACGCATGGTTTCAGTACCCAACGCAGTAGAGACCGTAGACTAGAGTAGACCACGTTCCTTTTTCATGTAAAGACAACAAGTAGAAAACTAACTGCAGTGTTGGTCCGTGTAGTGTTAGCGGAGCAGCGGGAGGCTGGTCATCCACCCATACCCCGTTTCTCTGGACCTGTGGTCCCCCTTTCAGTCTTTCAGTTTGCCTCAGATGGTGCGGGACAGGAAGTCGAGCACAGAAACAAAATAAAACATCCGGTGAATTTTCAAAATAAAACCCACCGTGCTCAGGGCGGATCACATCTCCCTGCGCTACACCTTATAAACGTCATAATGGGCGGAGACGTGCCTGAGATCCACGGAGGTTTTGGGGTTCTGTTTCTAGAGACTACATCCCGTTAGATCACGCGTGAATTCGCGAGATCTCGCGGGTCCTCGTGACTTCAGCTGTTCCGCATTTGGTGGAAATCAGGGATAAGAGGATGAAACGTTGAGTTCCTGATAACTTTTAATAATTTAAGGTCATGTCATAACAAGCCGCTGTAAAACGTTAGATGAAATATTAGATTTCTTTCAACCAAATTGCCCAAAAATAACACGGATGATTCCTTACGTTCTTCAGGTAACATTGATTACTTTCATTTTGGGCGTTTTATTTAATCTTAAAGCATTTGAGTTCTTATTTTTTAATGGTTTCCAAACAGTATGGGGACTAAACTTTGACATCTACCCATCTGAGATCCACTCAACATCCTCTAAACTTCCCTATAAGTCAAAATAATTCATAATTTCTGCCTTTTTAACTAAAAACGAATGTATAATTTGACATAAATGAGGTTTGTTGCCTTCTTTATTAAATTCAATAAATCAACCAGAATGCAGTGGAAGTTATCATTAATTTTACCTGAAGAACATTGGATGGTATCCATGTTATTTTTAGGCAATTTGGTTGAAAGAAAGACAAGTTCCTGAAGGCGGTCTCAGTATTTCGCTGATATTTGATGGACTCCAGGTCCTGGATTTGGGTCCCTAATAGTTTTTAATCCTTCTTTTTACCCTCCTCCTTGGGTCAAAAGGGTTCTTTACCTCCGTATGTCGTCTCCAGACCCCGTCTGAGCTCCTCCAGCCTGGATCTCCTCCGGTTACTTTCTCCTTTTCTCTTCCAATCAGCAGCGTATTTATTTCTGACGGACGGCGTTTTCGACCAATGAGAGGCGAGATGTAGATCTGTGGAGACGCGGTTTACAAAAGGCCTCGGATACGTGACCTCTGTCAATAAAATGTGAAAAATAATAAAACAGTATTACAGGAACGGCTGGCCTGTGGGTTCATTCTGTGTGTGTGTGGTGTGGTGTGTGTGTGTGTGTGTGTGTGTGGTGTGTGTGTGTGTGTGGTGTGGTGTGTGTGTGGTGTGTGTGTGTGTGTGTGTGTGTGGGTGTGTGTGTGTGTGTGTGGTGTGTGTGTGGTGTGTGTTGTGTGTGTGTGTGTGTGTGTGTGTGTGTGTGTGTGTGTGTGTGGTGTGAGAAGTTGACGTGTTTTTTAAGGAAATAATTACTATTATAACCAACAGATTAACTTTGAAATCACTGATTTTTTATTTTACTTTTTTTTTTACTTTTTCTTAACATGAAAAATGTTTTTCTATGAAGAAGAAAACGAAGCAGGATGAAATAAATTAATGGCTCCTCCCACTTTTTATTTCAAAAGGTTTTTTCAAAGTCTGTGTATCTTACAAAAAACTCAAAATGGGTAAAAGTATAGTATGTATAGTCATATTTGACAGTATAGTAAATAAAATAAAATTACTCTTTTACCTGTTTCAACATACTAGACAATCACTTTTTTGACATACTACATGACTTTTTAAACACTATAAAAGGAGTATAGCATATAGCATATGTATTTATTATATATATAATAATAATATAGGGTGGTGATGGCACTTGCCTCTGGTGTGGGAGACACAGGTTCAATTCCCACTGTGATACGTGTCCCTGAGCAGGACACTAACCCCCTTTTAGGACTTTGTTCAACATACTAACTACACTATGACGTTTTTTCGACGTGCTATACTAACTTTTTCATTACTTTTTAAAAACATGTTTCAACATACTATACTATGACTTTTTATTTTTTTGACATACTATACTATGACTTTTTATTTTTTTGACATATTATACTATGACTTTTTATTTTTTTGACATATAATATGACTTTTTATTTTTTGACATATAATATGACTTTTTATTTTTTTGACATATTATACTATTACTTTTTATTTTTTGACATATTATACTATGACTTTTATTTTTGGACATATAATATGACTTTTTATTTTTTGACATATAATATTACTTTTTATTTTTTGACATATAATATTACTTTTTATTTTTTGACATATAATATGATTTTTATTTTTGACATATAATATGACTTTTTATTTTTTTGACATATAATATACTTTTATATTTTTGGGACATATTATACTATTTTTATTTTTTGGACATATTATAATATTACTTTTTATTTTTGGACATATTAATACTATTTTATTTTTGGACATATTATACTATGACTTTTTATTTTTTGACATATTATACTATGACTTTTATTTTTTTGACATATAATATGACTTTTATTTTTTGACAGATAATATTACTTTTTATTTTTTGACAATATTATCTATTACTCTTTATTTTTTTGACATATTATACTATGACTTTTTATTTTTTGGACATATAATATGACTTTTTATTTTTTGACATATAATATTACTTTTATTTTTTTGACATATAATATACTTTTTATTTTTTGACATATTAATATGACTTTTTATTTTTTGACATATAATGACTTTTTATTTTTTTGACATATAATATTTACTTTTATTTTTTGGAATATTATACTATTTTTATTTTTGGACATATTTAATATTACTTTTATTTTTTGGACATATTATACTATTTTTATTTTGTGGGACATATTATACTATGACTTTTTATTTTTTTGACATATATACTATGACTTTTTATTTTTTTTGACATATAATATGACTTTTTTTTTTTGACATATAATATGACTTTTTATTTTTTGACATATTATACTATGACTTTTTTATTTTTTGACATATAATATGACTTTTATTTTTGACATATAATATGACTTTTATTTTTTTGACATATTATACTATGACTTTTTATTTTTTGACATATAATATGATTTTTTTTTTGACATATAATATGACTTTTATTTTTTTGACATATTATACTATTACTTTTATTTTTTGACATATAATATGACTTTTTATTTTTGGACATATAATATGACTTTTATTTTTTTGACATATAATATTACTTTTTATTTTTTTGGACATATAATTACTTTTATTTTTTGACATATAATATGACTTTTTATTTTTTGACATATAATATGACTTTTATTTTTTGACAATAATATTACTTTTTATTTTTGGACATATTATACTATTTTTATTTTTTGGACATATAATATTACTTTGTATTTTTGGACATATTATACTATTTTATTTTTTGGACATATATAATATGACTTTTTATTTTTTTGACATATTATACTTATGACTTTATTTTGTGACATATTATAATGACTTTTTATTTTTTGACATATAATATTACTTTTTATTTTTTTGACATATTATAATATGACTTTTTTTTTTTTGGACATATTATAATATTACTTTTTATTTTTTTGAAATATTATAATATGACTTTTTTTTTGACATATAATAGATATTTTTTGACATATAATATGACTTTTTATTTTTTTGACATATAATATGACTTTTTATTTTTTTGACATATAATATGACTTTTTATTTTTTTGACATATAATATTACTTTTTATTTTTTGACATATTATACTATGACTTTTTATTTTTTTGACATACTATACTATTACCTTTTAATTTTTTGACATATTATACTATGACTTTTTATTTTTTTGACATATTATAATATGACTTTTTATTTTTTGGACATATTATACTATGACTTTTTATTTTTTTGACATATAATATGACTTTTTATTATAAGAATTGCAGTAATCCAACCTAGAAGTGCATGGACTAGTTTTTCTGCATCATTTTTAGACAGGATATTCCTGATTTTTGCAATATTACGTAGGTGAAAAAAGGCGATCCTTGAAATTTGCTTTAAGTGGGAATTAAAGGACATGTTCTGATCAAAGATGACTCCAAGATTCCTCACAGTGGTGCTGGAGGCCAGGGTGGTGCTGGAGGCCAGGGTGGAGCTGGAGGCCAGGGTGGAGCTGGAGGCCAGGGTGGTGCTGGAGGCCAGGGTGGTGCTGGAGGCCAGGGTGATGCAGGAGGCCAGGGTGATGCAGGAAGCCAGGGTGGTGCTGGAGGCCAGGGTGATGCAGGAAGCCAGGGTGGTGCAGGAGGCCAGGGTGGTGCTGGAGGCCAGGGTGATGCAGGAGGCCAGGGTGATGCAGGAGGCCAGGGTGGTGCAGGAGGCCAGGGTGGTGCTGGAGGCCAGGGTGATGCAGGAAGCCAGGGTGGTGCAGGAGGCCAGGGTGGTGCTGGAGGCCATGGTGGTGCTGGAGGCCAGGGTGATGCAGGAAGCCAGGGTGGTGCTGGAGGCCAGGGTGATGCTGGAGGCCAGGGCGGTGCTGGAGGCCAGGGCGGTGCAGGAGGCCAGGGTGGTGCAAGAGGCCAGGGTGGTGCTGGAGGCCAGGGTGATGCCATCCAGAGTAACTATCTCTTTGGATAATGCGTCACGGAGGTGCTTGGGCCCCAGAGCAATAACTTCAGTTTTATCTGAGTTTAACATTAGAAAATTACAGATCATCCAGGTTTTAATATCCTGAAGGCACGTTTGAAGTTTAGCTAACTGATTAGTTTCGTCCGACTTGATTGACAGATATAACTGAGTATCATCAGCATAACAATGAAAGTTTATGGAGTGCTTCCTGATAATATTGCCTAAAGGAAGCATATATAAAGTGAACAGGATTGGACCGAGCACAGATCCTTGTGGGACTCCATGACTAACCTTGGCATGCACAGAGGATTCATCGTTAACATTAACAAACTGAGATCGATCTGATAAATAAGACTTAAACCAGCTTAGAGCAGTCCCTTTAATGCCAATTAAATGTTCCAATCTCTGTAATAAGATATAATGGTCAATGGTATCAAATGCAGCGCTAAGATCTAATAACACAAGTACAGAGATAAGTCCTTCGTCTGATGCAATTAGGAGGTCATTAGTAATTTTCACAAGTGCTGTCTCTGTGCTATGATGAACTCTAAATCCTGACTGAAATCCTCAAAATAAGCGTGCTATGCAGGGAAAATCGCACGCTGTTTGGCGACTTTCTTTCTCAAGATCTTAGAGAGAAATGGAAGGTTGGATATAGGTTATAGTTGGCTAAACTTGGATCAAGGTGGATTAGGTCTATAGTTGGTAAACATCTGATCAAGGTGGATATAGGTCTTATAGTTGGCTAAAACTCTGGATCAAGGCTAGATATAGGTCTATAGTTGGCCTAAAACATCTGGATCAAGGTTTGGCTTTTCAGAAAGAGGTTGAGTTTCAGCAACTTTAAAGTGCTGTGGTACTAGCTGTTTAAAAAAGACAAATTGGTTAATCCAGTAGCGAAGGTTGACTAGTGGTTAAAAACTTTGTTAAGTAGCTAGTCGGGATGGGATCCAAGAGGCAGGTCGATGGTTAGATGAAGCCTAGTCGGGATGGGATCCAAGAGGGGAGGTTGATGGTTTTGATGAAGCCCAGTCGGATGGGATCCAAGAGGCAGGCGATGGTTTAGATGAAGCTAGTCGGGATGGGGTTCTAAAAGGCAGGTCGATGGTTTAGATGAAAGCCTGTCGGGATGGGATCCAAGAGGCCGGTCGATGGTTGATGAAGCCTAGTGGGATGGGATCCAAGAGGCAGGTCGATGGTTTAGATGAAGCCTAGTCGGGATGGGGACCAAGAGGCAGGTCGATGGTTTAGAGAAGCCTAGTCGGGATGGGACCAAAGGCAGGGTTTATGGTTTTGATCATGGGTCTCAAAATCGCGGCCCCGGGGGGAATGCGGCCCGGGGATGATATTTGTGGCCCCTTCTTGACTCAAAGTTAAGTGTAGTGCGGCTCCGCGCGTTTTGAAACTTTTTGTCATTGCGCATGTCTTATGGGGTAAAGAGTCTGTCGACAGCGGCGTAAAACCGTTGGGCAAGAGCTAAGTACCCTTTGCGGGCAAATGCCTGAGGTTACAATGTGATGTCGGGTTTTTGTGAAATGGCCCCCAACCATATCAGATCTAGGGGTTTAAAAAGAAACGGCCGTTCCGCGCCTTTTTTTTGAGGAAATAGAGGGTTTTTTTGGATACTTTGATGCGGCCCAGCCAAACCCAGACTTACTTGCAGCGGCCCCAATAAATTGAGTTTGAGAACCCTGGTTTAGATGAAGCCCAGTCGGGTGGGATCCAAAGGGCAGGGTGATGGTTTAGATGAACCCAGGTTGGGATGGGATCCAAGAGGCAGGGGCGAGGTTTAGATGAAGCCTAGTCGGGTGGGATCTAAGAGGCAGGTTGAGCTTAGATGAAGAAAAAAATTGAATTAAATTGTAAAGATCAAGTGAAGCAAAAGCAGTCAAACCCTGTATCTGGTTTTACGTGTTTCTAAGGTTCCTGAGTTTTGAGATAAGCCAGTTAAAGGGAGGTCTTGGTGAATTTGCTTCTAATAGTTATAATATTTATCAGGGAAAAACCTAAGAACCCGGGGGGTTCCTATTTTCTCTATCAAGGAGTAGTACGCTGCTCGGCATTACGGAGGGGGCCCTTCCCTACGTTTTAAGACTATCTTGCAGATAAACGAGAAAAAAAAAAAAAAGCATAGGATTTGGGAAAAAAAAAAGTAAAAAAATAAAAAAATAAAAAAAAATAGTAAATATGTCGAAAAAAAGTGACAAAAAAAAAAAATGAGTAGTAGTCAAAGAAAAAAAAAAAAATAAAATTTTTTTGATTTTTTACTTTTTTTTGAAGTATTTTCTGTACTTTTCTAAAATGTCCCCAGTGTTTTAGGTTTAAAACAAGTACATTACTAAAGTACTGTACGAAGATTTTTACTTATGGGCCCGTAAAATATAAAACACACAAAAAAACCCACCACACAAGATTTCACATTTTATTGATTCTATTTTACAGACAAGCTTTTCATAAAAGCAAAACCACTCGGCTTGCAAGGCATGCATGAATACATGTGCATGTATGAATACATGCATGTATTCATACATGTACAAATACATGTACATGCATTCATACATGCATGAATACATGTGCATGTATTGTCAGCTCCATCAGTGTTGAATAGCAGCATTTTAAGAGCGGTTAACAGTTCCCACAGAGCAGCTCTAACCTTCATGCTAAGTGCTGCATGTTTATGGCTCCTTTTGTTTTAAAGTAAAATAATACTTCACTTTTTCACAAGCAGACAGCTTTCTGTGCAAGTTGTTTGAATTTCTTCTTAAAGACCCGGAAGTAGTCAAATACGTGTTGTCTCACATTCGCTGATCCGTAAGCTCAATACTGGCCGAAAAAATCCTTTTTTCTTCTTCTATGTAGTCTATTAAACAAGCCTGTTCTTCTTCTTTACAGTGACTTCAAACCCAAGCATGTACAAATATGATAAACACATTAAAAGTAAACATGATATTGGAAGTATAAGACATTAAAACCTTAGAGAAGAAAGAACTGTAAAAAGAAACAAAAAAAACCCCCACTGAATTATTGATTTGACACTGAAATGAATCTCAAATTTATTGATTTAATTCTTATGGAAATCAAATTCTTCCCATTTGAGACACAAGTAATTTTTTATGTATAAATATGCATTCATATTTATTTCCCTCTAAGCTGCAGTTACATTAAATGTGAGAAAAAACACCCTGAAAATGAACGAGTCGTGATAATAAAATAGCTTTTTAAGCGGCACTTTTCCCCAGTCCCAGGTGCACATGCAGCAGGCGATATCAGAAACAGAGGTGTGTTTGTTTGTGTGTTTGTTTGTGTGTTTGTTTGTGTGTTTGTGAGTATGATTATACAAAGACGTCTTAGAGGCGGATCAGAGCTGAAACCGTGTGTAAGGCAGAGATTCCCCCCGGTAGAGCAACAGGAGCAGGAGGACACTTCACCTTCAGGAACGGATCTCCTGAGGAGAGCAAACACAAAAAAGAGGTTCATAACTTGGATTAAGATACTACGGAAGAGGATTAGGGCCACTGGTGAAAAATGTATGTGAGTTCTGACTTTTTACTCTCAAAATTCTGAGATTAAAGTCAGAATTATGACTTTTTTTAATTTTGAGATTAAAGTCAGAATTCTGACTTTAATCTCAAAATTCTGAGAGAAAAAAGTCAGAATTCTGACTTTATTCTCAGATTAAAGTCAGAATTCTGACTTTTTTTTAATTTTGAGAGTAAAGTCAGAATTCTGACTTCTGATTTTTTTCTCAGAATTCTGACTTTAATCTGACTTTAATCTCAGAATTCTGAGATTAAAGTCAGAATTCTGGATTTTAAAAAAATCAGAATTCAGACTTTATTCTCAGATTAAAGTCAGAATTCTGACTTTTTTTTTTTAATTTTGAGAGTAAAGTCAGAATTCTGACTTTATTCTCAGAATTCTGAGAAAAAAATCAGAATTCTGGATTAAAAAAAAATCAGAATTCAGACTTTATTCTCAGATTAAAGTCAGAATTATGACTTTTTTAATTTTGAGAGTAAAGTCAGAATTCTGACTTTTTTTTTATTTTGAGAAAAAAGTCGGAATTCTGAGAATAAAGTCAGAACTCTCATAAATTTCACCAGTGGCCCTAATCCTCTTCCGTAAAACACTGACATTAAAGGTGCGCTACGACTTCTTGCGTGGTTTCAGCGCAATTTCATTTTAGTCTCAAATCATATGCATCTCTCCTTGATCCGCTAGCTGCTACACTGTGAAAACCCCCGGTGTCGGGAGACAACACAGGGGTTGTGAATGTCAAAACTAGAGGCACAGGCTGTGCACCAAAATACAACAAAACACTCCAGCCAATCACCGACGAGATGGTTGGGGGTATGGGGGTAAGAAACAGTTAGTCAGCTAGGCATGACAGTTACAGAAACATGGGGGGCAAGCTTGCTCTGTTTGGTATTTCCTTGGAACGTCAACAGAAGTGACGTCATGCAGGAACTCATAGTGCACCTTTAACCCTTCTGTTGTCCTCCCGGGTCAAAAAAACGGACAAACATTTGACATTTTTGTCAATTTTTCAGACTTTATTTTAGTTTTCCCTAGCACCACCTTACTACCACTAGTTTCACACTGTATACCTTTTGGAATTCATGGTCAATAACCCTCATTTATGTAGAATTATACCTAATATGTGAGTTAAAAAAGCAGAAATTACGAATTAATTTGACTAATAGTTAAGATCAGAGGAGCGAACAGATGAGTTTAGTCAGGAATGAAAGTGATTAATTGTATTTGCAAAGAGTTGTATAGAATCCAATCCATTTTTTGTGGTAATTTGGTTTAAAAAGAAACCCATATTTCAGATATAGACATTTTTCAAAGAGGTCAGATTTGACCAGAGGACAACAGGAGGGTTAACCGCATCATCTTCCACACATCATCCACGACTCTTCACTACCAATGCTTACCTGTTAGCTCGCTACTGAATGAGTCCTATTTCTGGATCGTGTTTATCATCCAGTTCCTCGTCGGAGTCTGAACACGAGAGAGAAACAAAATCAGTGTGAGGAGAAAACCGAAAATCCAACAACGGTTCCCAATCCACATCCGGTCACATGCAGGGAGCTCGCTCCGGTGTTGTGGTGCTTATTGCGGCTGTAAGCGGTCCAAAAGAGCGCTGCCGCGACGGACTAGGCACGGAGACACGCTGGTGATCATATTGCAATGATTTTATATTTCTTCTTCTTCTTCCATATGTACAATACACTTAGCACTGCTGTTGCCTAATGTAATTGTTACCTGGTGAGTAGAAATAATTGTGTAATACTGCGTGCTGCGGTCAACAGCAGTGTTCGCTCCCAGCTCCCCCCCCCTCCCCCCCCTCGGTCAAAGCCCCAAAAGAACCCGGGTGCACAGGTGAAGCAAACAGATTTATCACTTCTGCTCAAACCGTCATGAAAACGCCCACCACCTACAATATCAGCGCATAACACAATCCTCAATAAAGGAGACCATAAACAACTTAATGTGGCTCCTACAGGGCATAACAAATGTAGTATTAGAAAATGAGATTAAAAATGAAAGCAAGAATCAAGAACCCCCCCCCCCCCTGCCCCACATCACCACATACCCTTCACCATCTGCGTGGGATACTTTCCATAAAATCATCTCTCAGGGCAAATCAAACCAGCTGTTAGGCTAACTGAAATAACACCATGAATATCTAGGAATGGTAAAGGGTATGTGTTGACCGGGGGGGGGGGGGATTTATGGGAATTTAACATAGGGTGGTGTATACTTATGCCCCTGTATTTTAACATAGGGGGGTGTATACTTATGCCCCTGTATTTTAACATAGGGGGGTGTATACTTATGCCCCTGTATTTAACATAGGGGGTGTATACTTATGCCCTGTATTTTAACATAGGGGGTGTATACTTATGCCCCTGTATTTTAACATAGGGGGGTGTATAGTTATGCCCCTGTATTTTAACATAGGGGGTGTATACTTATGCCCCTGTATTTTAACATAGGGGGGTGTATACTTATGCCCCCTGTATTTTAAGGAAGAACATTAATTTATTTACAAAGAAAATTGGTGTCCTTAAAGGTTGGATTTTCCTAAATTTTTTGAATTAAGGCATTAAGATCAATTTCCAAAAGGTGTTTTTTTATTCCTCTTTTTAAATCAACTTTAACCTGGGTGTGTAAACTTATTCAGAATAAGTAAGTCTTTAGAATCCAGAGGTCTTTGTGTGTTTGAACCTGGACTTTCTATCTTCACACTGAGCTTGTGGAGCGATAGGAAGAGGCTGGGGGAGTGGGACACATTTTGGGGTTAATGTCGGCGTGAGTGAACAGACCTGCCACGGACTCTGGTGGGGAGTAGAACTGTCCGTCAGATAAAGGTCCCGGACCCAGAGGGGGGACTCGCTCTGTGGCGTCCATGATGGACTGATATCCTGAAACACACCAAGGAGAGAAGAGCATGAAGAGCAGCTCCTCTGACAGCAGGAGAGTCAAAGGCGCCATCACTGTCTGCCAAGAATGCACCTGAACTCACCATGAGAAACATGGGCGCGGTGCATTAAACAGCGTGGCCGCCGTACGGGAAACTGAAAACTGCGTCTGTCTTACCCGTCCTGATGTCCTCGGGTCAAATATGACCCATTTTCAAAAAGTTACTATGTCAGAAATTTGTGTTTCTTTCAACCAAATTTTTTCAAAATAACTACATCGCTCTTCACAGGTTTCATAATGTTCTAATTTGTCTTTTTTTTTTGTTGAAAAGGAACATTGGAAAAAGTGACAAAAATGTCAGGAGAAGCTTGTGGAAAAAAATGTGTGGAAAAAAAACAAAAACGTCAAAAAGGAAAAGAAATAAAAGTGTCAAAAACCAAAAAGTTGCATGGTCGATGGGAAGACAACGCAATAGTTAAACTAGCAAAGACATCGCACCCAGTGATGCCCGGGCAACACGGTGGCTAAGTGGTTAGCACTTCTGCCTCACAGCAAGAAGGTTCTTGGTTTGAATCCGGGTTGTTCCGGGCCTTTCTATGTGGAGTTTGCATGTTTAATGTTTGCGTGACTTTCCTCCGGTTTCTTCCCACCATAAAGACATGCATCCTAGGGAGGACTACAGTTGAAAAATAGCCAATTGGCTAACACTAATGTCTATTGTCCTAATCAAATAAAAAATAAATAATGAAAAACCCAGAATGGTAACACATCTCCGACCCAAGAAGAAATACAGTACGCTGAATTCAGCAGTTTTTCCTTCTGCATCACCGCCGAAAATTATCAAAAGAAGCAGTAATAACATAAGAAATATCAGTGGTATTAACGGTGACGGTGACTCACTGTTTTCGTCTTCGTTCTCCTGAGGCAGAACCTTGAAGTCGAGCAGCCATGTTTCTATCCAGGCCAACACGAAGGAGATGATGGGCAGCAGGTACCCAAAGGCCACCATTAGAAAACAGCATGCACAAAGAAGAAGGAGAAGAGAAGACCTTACTTTTCAGACACTCTCCCATTGGGGTTGGGACCTGAATCAAACTGTTTTAGGCCAACAGACTTGCCTCTAAAGTGCATGCATACATGCATGCATACACATGCATACATGCATGCATAACATGCAATAGAAGCTGACTTACATACATACCATGCATACATAAGCATACATGCATGCATACATGCATACTACATACTGCATCTAACATGCATCACATACATCATGCATACATGCATCATACATGCATACATACATGCATGCATACATATGCATACATCATGCATACTACATACAACAACATAATACATGCATACATACATACATATATCATACATACATGCATACATACATACATGCATACATACATCATGCATACATACTACATGCATACATACATGCATACAATGCATACATCATACATGCATACATACATGCTACATACATGCATACATACATGCATACATACATACATGCATACATACATACATCAATGCATACAACATGCATACATACATACATGCATACATACATACATGCATACATACATACATGCATACATACATGCATGCATGGGGGTTTGCCTAACCTAAATTTTGTGAAACAATAAAGTGTATCTTTTTTTGATGTTATCGTTCTAAAAAACATCGAAATGTATATTTTTTTCATTGTAATCATAGTCAGTCAGTCAACTCTTACCTTTGATAAAATGACTTTAACAATCAGGAAAGCACAGCTGGTTGCCGTGGTGATCTGTCAAACAGAGGAAACACGGAGTAGAGACACCCGAACTGCATAGGCCGTGTAATCGCCTTTTTATAAAATCACAATCAACATCAAACACAGAGGAAACTATCATATATCTAACTATAAAATCGAGGACACTCTGTTATTAAATATATTAAATTTATTTCAATGATTGAATAAAAGGGCCATGGAAAGTTTCTCCGTGGGGACATCAAAGTATATATATAGTATATTGTATATCGGGACATTAGACAGATAAAAGCACCAGTACACAGAAATACAGAAAACGCTGATCACTCATTTACATCCAGGTAACCAACAACAACAACAACAACAACAGTGTCTGTGTTGGATGTTTCACTGCATATAATATATATATATATATATATATATATATAAATAAATACTGACCCCTCTTAAAAAAGGAAAGTTCAGTAAAAAATCTGCTCATACAAAACAAAGCTCATTTCAACTATAGCTGTCGTTCTAGAAAGTACGAGTGCGTTTCCCCCAATTTCGTCCCTTTGCTGGCACAAATGAAGAAACACTGTCAAATTCCAGTCTTCTTCCAGAAAAGACAACTTACCGCGATGGCCCACCAGTGGCGAAGCTTACAGACGGCGTACGCCAGGATGAGGGCGGCAAACCTGAAGACAGCCAGGAGCTGAGGGAGGAACGGAAGAAGGAAGAAGGTCACGTTGAGGAATGAAAAAAGACGAGAAGAGAGAAGAAGAGAAGCATTAACAGCAGGATGAATAAAATACAATAACAGCAGGATGAATAAAATACAATAACAGCAGGATGAATAAAATACAACAGCAGGATAAATAAAATACAATAACAGCAGGATAAATAAAATACAATAAATGTAGAATGTATGAAGGAAAAAAAGGAAGAAAAGGGGCACATAAGAGAGAAAAATAGAAAGAATACAAACAATGAATCTATTAAATATGGCCTTTCATTAAAGCCGCCCAAAGTACATAACATTGCACTTATTTATCAACATTATTATTATTTTTATTATTATTTATTGACTAATTTAGCCAATACGTGCAACACGTGCACACCCAGCTACAAAAACAAGTAAAAATCTGAACCATATTCAAATCATAGCTTCCGTTTGATGCGTCTTGTGTTAATCTCCGCTCATTTAGTTGCACCTTTGTCTAAATGTGACACCTCTTTGTACTACGTCACCTTTAGAAAACCCTTAAAGGGGACTAAAAAAAGAAGAAGAAGAATCTGAAATGTGAAGGAAACGTGAGAACTTACAAAGATGTCGAAGAAGGAGGCGTGGTAGTCGTAGTGCAGGACTTCTTTCTCCAGCTGCTTCTGAATGCCGCCGTTCACCTGTCAGACACACAAACCGCATGATGACAACACGACTTCAACCAGATGAAAATAAGGATCTAAGGAATGAAGCAGTAGGTGGACTTCTTTAGTTTGGTCTTTTTTTGGAGTGCTGTTTAATTTCTATCTGCTTTATTTTGTCCCCTTTTAGACACAGAGTACAGCCCAATCCGGTTGGGGAGAGTTCTAGCCCGACCAGGCTCCTCTCTTTACCCGGTCTCTCCTAGTTACGCTGTAATGGTTTTAGACTGCCGGGGGACTTCCTTTGACACACTGAGCTCCTCTCTCCTTTATCTTTCTATCTTTCCATTTTGTGTGCATCTATGTCCCAGAAATGCTTGTTACTAACCTAGTTACTGACCTAGTTACTGACCTAGTTACTGACCTAGTTACTGACCTAGTTACTGACCGAGCTCTGGGGAGTCACTCCCCGGAGTCCTTTTCCCCCCAGCATGTTTCCTCGGATCAGGGAGGCTCCAAAATCATGGTAGCAGCTGTCGCCATGGTCCCGCTACACGCCCTGTTACATCCTGCTACGTCCTGCTACGTCCTGCTATGTCCTGCTACGTCCTGCTGTGTCCTGCTATGTCCTGCTACATCCTGCTGTGTCCTGCTACGTCCTGCTACGTCCTGCTGTGTCCTGCTACGTCCTGCTACGTCCTGCTACATCCTGCTACGTCCTGCTGTGTCCTGCTATTTCCTGCTACATCCTGCTACGTCCTGCTATGTCCTGCTACGTCCTGCTACGTCCTGCTACGTCCTGCTGTGTCCTGCTATTTCTTGCTACGTCCTGCTACTTTCTGCTATGTCCTGCTACATCCTGCTACGTCCTACTACATCCTGCTGTGTCCTGCTATTTCCTGCTACATCCTGCTACGTCCTGCTACGTCCTGCTGTGTCCTGCTGCGTCCTGCTACGTCCTGCTACGTCCTGCTGTGCCTTGTAATGCTGCACAGTGCCCTGCTATGCCATGAACTACTACAAAGAACTACTACAAACTACTATTTTTTGTGACTGTTATTGCCACTCTTCATTCTAACCCCAACCGGTCGTCAGACACCACCTACCAGGAGCCTGGGCCTGGGTCTGGGTCTGGGTCTGGGTCTGTCCCAGGTTTCTTCCTAAAAGGAAGTTTTTCCTCGCCACTGTCGCACTGCTGCTTGCTCTGGAGGGAACTACTAGACCTGTTGGGTCCTTGTAAATTATAGATTGTGGTCTAGACCTACTCCATCTGTAAAGTGTCTCGAGATAACGCTTGTTATGAATTGATACTATAAAAAAAATTGAATTGAATTGAGTAATGGTCCAAAATGAGTGTGTTGCTAGTGCGCGTGACATGCAGGTCTGATCAAGACATCAAACTACCGAGCTGGCCCCGCTAGCCGACCACAACCTAAAATTTGAATTAAGCAACATGCAGTCACTGTCATCCACTTTAATCAGGATTGATTATTATATGAATACAATGGTGTCATGCTAGTCAACCAGCGTATTTCTACCTAATTTCCCTCTCCAAAATCCCTTCAGAAGAGTAACGTTAGTCACAGCGCGTGTACTTGCTTTGGTGTTTGTAAAGTTTAACAAAGAATGGTTCACATTAGAAAAGATCCTTTTTTATTTTTTATCTTCTACGGAGATGCACCCCCCTACGAAATCAGAGTGGTAGTCTGACTTAAAGTTACTTTTATTCAACCTGCTTGAGCAATAAATGAAGGTTAAGAAAAGTTTTCCCCTGAAAGAGGAAGTGATTTCACTGTTGCACACATTCCCAGAATGCACCAGTTGAAAGTGGCCCTGGGGCCCTGAAACACATACTGTACATTTTATAATACTGTATTCAAACAGTAACTCTGCTCCCAATCAAAGCACTGCACCTTTAAGTCTCTCTGTGGCTGTAAACCTGTTGGACTGCAACTCAAATGTGTGCTCAATGTAGGCCTGCACGATATTTGGGGGAAAAAAATCTGACATTGAGATATTTTTTTCCCCGTGATATATATATTGCGATGTGAAAAAAGAAGGAATTTTTAAAAGATGACATACAGTCAAGTCCGAAATTATTCATACCCCTGGCAAATTCTGACTTAAAGTGACTTTTATTCCAGTTTTTTCTTGATTAGAAATGACACATACTTTGCACGGTAGCCAGTGGAACTTGAAACATTTAGATTTTGTCTTATATCCCTTTCCCGACTTGTGAGCAGCTGCAGGTCCTCAGTGAGCTCCTTGGTCTGAGCCATGACTGCCCTCAAACCAACAGCAGAGAACTTCTGTTTTCACCTGTTGAGTTGATTAAAACAGCTTTTCCCAATGAATCGGGGTTAATTAGGATCTGGGATTAGATCGGCTTGGACTATTTGGAATGGTACAGATCTTTGGATTTTCCCATAGACTGAGACAGATTGCAACAGGTATGAATAATTTTGGTCATGCCACTTTTTGTTCAAATGTAAATAGAAGAGGAGTAATACTTTTTTCCACAATGATGCCTCTTGTACATCGTCTTGTTATCTTCTGGGAGACGCCTGTGTCATTGCTAATCAAGAAAAAACGTGCTGGTTGGAAAAAAGTAACTTTAAGTCATAATTTGACAGGGGTATGAATAATGTTGGGCTTGACTGTATGTCATCTTTTAAAAATTACTTTTTCTCTTTTTCGTATCACAATATATATCACAGGGGGGGGGGAAATTCCAATGTCGTGCAGGCCTACCTTGAGCACACATTTGAGTTGCAGTCCAACAGGTTTACAGCACAGAGAGACTTAAAGGTGCAGTGTTTTGATTGGGAGCAGAGTTACTGTTCAAATACAGTATTATAAAATGTACAGTTTGTGCTTCAGGGCCCCAGGGCCACTTTAAACTGGTGCATTCTGGGAATGTGTGCCACAGTGAAATCACTTCCTCCTTCAGGGAAAATTGTTTCATAACCTTGATTCAGTGCTTGAGCAGTCCGTGGCCTTTTTCTGTTCGGCCTCGACAAAGCATAAAGCCATCACAGTTGTAGCTATATAACTTAAATTTGAGGGTGGCAATCTGATAAAGCGCTACATAAAATACAATGACTTGTGATGCAAGGTCAGTCCGATTCCTTTGACAATACATAAAAATGTTAATGTTTGGCATATGTCTGTCTGACATTGTGTTGCAGACTGTATGCACAAGCAAATATGGTGGCACGCAAATTTAACATGTGCACAGATGATGTGAACACCGCCCTTATTAGAGGCTACTGTACTCCACTTGTGGTGCAGCTATTGAAGAAAAAAAAAAGAGAAAGAACGCGAGGGACATGTATGTGACTAGTAATGTTCCCACACTTCATGCTGTGTTGAGACATTTTATGTACATATGTATGTGTTGCTTAACTTATTCAAAATATGTAATTATAATGGATTTAACTGAGCCCACACAGAGTGACACCAGGTCCACTTCTTGCTTTTGGAAACACTGGAACAAATGTATGTGCTTTAAGCATTTTGAATTTATGGAATTTAATCTGGTGGCGCACATTTGTTTGTTTGTTTGTTTGGTCGGAAATTGACGCGTGGCATCTGTGTAAATGCGTGTCTTGGTAATAATAATTGTCAATGAAGTACTTGTTGTCCAAGAGTTTCAAACTTACGTTGGACATGACAATTCGTTTTTATTTAAAGTAAACAAAAGTAATCAAACGTAATAACTGATCTTCTTTTAATCCTTATCCTACGTTTAACCACGGTCAAAAAGCTGTGAGCAACCCAGCTGAACCAATTAGGCCAAATTGAAATAAACTTTTACACCTGCAGCATCACACGCTGGTCAACCAATGAAACGGCTCCAACGCAAGCTTATACAACTTTTTTGTCTAGTCTGTGTTGTTTAGCCTCAACATCGCCATTTCAAAAACATCCACCCACACACCCACGTGTAATTAAGTCTCTTAACATACCTTCTCTGTCTAAAGGTAAAAAAAAAAAAAGCATAAATCAATGGTGTATGTCAACATGGAAACTCATTCCCTCCGAGTCAGGCCCTCAGTGTGTGACACACATCCACAACACAAACAGACGTCTTACATTGAGCTCTATGATCCAGAGCATCGTGATGAACAGGAGGTCAAAGGTGACGAAGAGGCAGAAGGTCCTCCTCACGTCCGAGATGCACTTCTTCTCCCCAACTTCGCATGAATCCCCTCTGGCGCCGATGGGCGTGCCGTTGTTGGACCCGGGCCCCCTGCCGGTCAGCCGTGAATCGGCGCTACTGCTGCATCGGCTGTCCATCTCTGGTCTCGACCCCCCTACCTACACCCCCCCCCCCTCGAGAAGAGCCAGCGCCGCCCGCTGGTCAACAGAAGGTGCTCTCAGCTGGAGTCAGAGGAGGCGGGACATTGGAACAGGAAGCCAGGCCGGTTTTATAGGATGTGGACTCACTCTTTGGAGGTTGACTTCATCACTGCATCTGCAGGAAGGAAGACACAAAAGGTTTAAAAAAATATGATTTCACAATGTCAGATTTATCCAGCTTCGTTAGTCTTTATCGACTATGTTTTATTTCCGGGATTGTTCAGGTGCCGCCGGAAATTCTGCAAGACATCTCTCATTTCGGCCAGATGTCCGTCACCTTCCTCTTTCTCTGTGTTGTCGTTCTAAACTCCTGGTCCTCAGATCTCTGCAGGGTAAATCCAGACCGCTAGCTAGACTATCTGTCCAATCTGAGGACTATGGTTACCTGGTCCTCAGGTCTCTGCAGGGTAAATCCAGACAGCTAGCTAGACTATCTGTCCAATCTGAGGACTATGGTTACCTGGTCCTCAGGTCTCTGCAGGGTAGATCCAGACCGCTAGCTAGACTATCTGTCCAATCTGAGGACTATGGTTACCTGGTCCTCAGATCTCTGCAGGGTAAATCCAGACAGCTAGCTAGACTATCTGTCCAATCTGAGGACTATGGTTACCTGGTCCTCAGGTCTCTGCAGGGTAAATCCAGACAGCTAGCTAGACTATCTGTCCAATCTGAGGACTATGGTTACCTGGTCCTCAGGTCTCTGCAGGGTAAATCCAGACAGCTAGCTAGACTATCTGTCCAATCTGAGGACTATGGTTACCTGGTCCTCAGGTCTCTGCAGGGTAAATCCAGACAGCTAGCTAGACTATCTGTTTAATCGAAGGTTTCTGTTGCACGACTAAAACTACCTTTGAACGTTAACATGTTCCACAAGTCGACCACAAAAACAAGTTCTTTCCCGAGGCTATTTTGCAGAGGCATCGTTGCTCTGTCCGGATCTCCGCGCCACCCAAGACAATTGTGATTGGTTTAAAGAAATGCTAATAAACCAGAGCACGTTTTCTCCAATCCCAGAATGCTGTGTTGACTAGCTAGACCCTCCTTCGCCGCGCTGTGGAGGAAGGTCTGACAATGCGAGACTAGTGAAAAGCTGGTGAAGTGTGTCTAATATTAAGAAGAAGAGGATCTAATATTAAGCTGCTAAAGAGCTGTTATTTCCCACAGATAAATCCCTCCTTCTAAAAAAGAGCTACTGCAAAAGGAGAGTAAGTACAGGTCTAGAGTCAGTTCAGCCAAATAACAGAAAATAGATTTTCCTCACTGCAGTTTTGCAGGCACCACAAACAAATTCCTTTTCAACGCCACTGTACTCAGGCACATGCAGATATCTCAGACATCTAAAAACCTAGACAAAAGAAACCAAATGTATCTGCATAAATGGAAACCACTGGAGGAAATGGGGGGTTAAGAAGTTAGTAATCTCCAAAATGGCAAAAGTATGTCGATATCTGAACATTATGATGCTCTAACAGTCACTCTGCACCCTTCTGGTTACAGTCTTTCCACCAGATGGTGAACTGTGCTACATTTACATGCACATAATATTCCAGTTTTTGTCCTTATTCCAAAAAGGACGATACTCCCACTACGCTGTTCAAACGGGTGATGAAAGCGAATACTCCAATAATACGTTATCTTATGTTTACAAGTAGCCATGTAAAATACAATTTTGCAGACTAGTTGAAGTGTGCGAACACAGCGTCCCGTTTTCATTCCTTCAACCAGCTCTTTGAAAAGGTCAGTGTTGCGATGTGTGCGCATATTCAAAAACCTGTTGATCAACAAGTCTTGAATCATGTTTATTAGTAGCTGTGTTTCTGCTTCTTATCGGGTCTGCAGCTAAATAATAACATAATTAATATCATGATTGACTCCACACGACGCTCAAGTACAAATGGCAAGTACAAATCTCTACTTTCATTAATTTCAGGGTGTCTTATTCATTTTTATAGCATTGGAAAACAAATGTTTTTGAAATAATATTGAGGAAAAGTTGACATATTCCAGTCTGTGATTATCCATCAACATCCATTCCTTTAATTTTAGTCTCAATAATTTCTAATTTCTGCTTTTCTAACTCAAACATTAGGTATAATTTCCTATAAATGAGGTTTATTGACCTTAAATTTAAAAAAAAATAACCATAGCAACACACAAAACTGACCATAAGCCGTAAACAGGCAAGAGGCCATGAACTACGGTAAAAAACCCAGATTGAGATGCCTCTAAAACCCGAACAACACCAGAATATCCCACAACTTAATCAGAAAATGCTGTATTTGGAATACCCGACTGGAATAAGCTGTTTACATGACCTGTATCAAATTCTGAATGTCGTATTATAGTCCACATGGTACATATATTCACTGATGTTTCTTAATGTTGTGTTTGACAAGAAGTTTGTAAAACAAAAGTGTTACATGAGCCGAATAGCAGAGTTTTTATTGTCTCGGTGCTCTGACCTTTGACCATAACCTCTAGAACACTTCTTTGTCATAGGAAGTGAAACTACTTGCTCTTTTGCACTAACTGTAAAGTCACACATGCAGTTTGGTTCCGGCTGATTGTTTTCTCTTCTCGTTATTAGTGGCCGTGAAGTCGCCTGCACGTGATCTCATGGTTTTCTCGTCTTATACTCGAGGGGGAAATCAGCGTCATCTCAGCATTACTTTGCATAGCTTTTCAAAACTACGTGACCATAAAAACACCTGTTAGAAGAAGTTTAATTAGTGGTAAAAAGGTACATTTCCAACTTGACAGCACACAGATTGGATTATTCAACTGAACACATGATTAGTAAACGTTGGATCAGAGGTTTACTGGTACAGCATCAATAGGAACTACTGAAAAAGTCTGGGGAACTGTATTTTAATCACAATAGGACGGCAAACAGCCAACACGCTGTAACACACGTCAACAAATACTGTTATTTCCCCTGAAAGTACCACCGGCTTCCTATTCACATTCCTTTTGTTTAACCTGATTAAACAGTTTCCTTTTTTAAGGGTTTCTATGACCAAAAAAAAGATCCCATGCAAAAGAGACAACATATACAGATGTGTACAACGAGAAAGTATCCCAAGTAAAGTATGATCCCAACAATATTACTATATAAACTGTATGTAGACGCTTTTAAAGCTTTAAAGTCCCTCAGAAGAATAAGCTGTGGTGCAGTTTATTCACGGTGACTGCAGTTTACAGGAAACCAATCTCTCCCAGTTCAGAGTTAGGTGTGAGGGACGTTCAAGGCTCAAGACAAATGAGACAATGCCAGTAAAGAAATGCCAAACTAGATTTGGGGTAATTAGAAGCGGCGTCATCATTACACGCTGTAGTTGGTCCGTCACAGTACTGATAAGTTGATTTTTAGTCTCGAATTGCCAGACCTTCCTCCACAGCACAGCTAAGGAGGGTCTGGCTAGTCTACAGCATTCTGGGGTGGGGAAAACACGCACACACACACACACACACACACACACACACACACACACACACACACACACACACACACCACACCACACCACACACACACATATATGTATTTTAAATATTCATTCTTCTGAATCCTTTATAATGACAAATGATTCTGATAAATAGATATTTAAAAAATAAAATAAAAACGGATAGTCAACCATGTTACGAGTGTTAGCGTTGCACAGTCTGCCCACCAGAGGGCGCTTTACAACTTCCTTGTTGGCAATACTCTGATTTTTTTTTTTAAGTTATTGCGTTTTTATTTCAAATGGACTTTAAGTTTCATATCTTAAATTTGTATTTCTTTTGTTTGGTTTCTATCTCAAATACAGATGAGAAACACAATCTCTATCACAACAAAAGCAGAACAAAATCCACAAACCTTCACAATAAAACGTCCTCTTTATAGCTATATAAGAACTCCTTTGGACTTATTTGGGGCACAAAAATATGAAATACCGTTTAACTTGTTAAACTTAAATCTTAGTTCCTGTGGTCACAGGACTTCTACGGATTAGGGACCAACAGTGAAACATTTGTGAAAGTGTTTCCCCGGTGTAATCGGCCATGCAGAAGAAACCCTTTAAACACCACATGCTTATTTAAAACCAAAAGCATATTTCAGGATATTACTGTGACACCAGAGCTGGGACTATCAGTTTGACTACCAGCTCATTCTTCACAAAAGGAGACAATTATCAAGACAACACACTTAAATAAAATCCAAATTAGTTAGTTTTGGGTTCCCAAGGCTGTGTTAATTGATTGTGAGTTAGCTTTGGCCACTTCATTTACAAGGAAGGGGAACTCGTCAAGCTGATTGACACACAATTTACATAAAGAGGAACTTAATCAACCACGGAGTGGTGTTTGTGTCCACGTGATGAGTTTAAGTCGGACAATCCCTCTCTTTCATCTCAGGTTTGGTCTCCACCTGATTATTGATAACTAATACTGAGCAGGCAGTTTCCAGTCAGTTTATCAGAGCGTGCTGGAAAACAAGATTGTTGAATGCACCGAGACTGAAGCCAAACAGTAGACGTCTTACCCCAAATATGATCAAACCAAGGTTAAAAGGGAACTATGCAGTGGTTTTTTTTTTTTACCTTAATTTACCTGAATTGAACAGTTTTGGAGTCAGTGGAACGGTTGCAAGGGTGGTTTTCCGCTCACAGGCAGAAAAACCACCCTTGAATAGTGGTTGTCTTGCTCCCCCCTAATGCCTGTGAGCAGGAAAAAAAAACCACCTTTCAACTTTTTTCGGGTTGAATAGTGGTCGTCCTGCTCCCGCCTAATGCCCGTGAGCGGTAAAACCACCCTTCAACTTCTGGCTGGCGAGCAGAGCGTCAGGAAGCATCGCGTGGTCAGGTCTCTCGATGTGTCGATGTTTCTGTCTCCTGGGTGAAAGCCCTGTGTTGTTTTACCCATCCACCCCCCCCCCCCCCCACGCGGATTTTCGCCCTTTCATATTATTCATGAATTCACATGCAATCGTAAGGCAATGTTAGTCAATGGAGGCCAAACGGCGTTGATAAACACGCTAAAAAGACAGCATGCGTCTTGGTAACACGCCACTAATGGGATACAAATTGGCGTGTTACACATCCGCCATTTCATGAGATTTGTCTGCATTAAAAACATGAAACAGGCGCGTTACAAAGAGAGACAGTTTCAACATGGGGGCTCAGTGGTTAGCGTAGAGTTTGCATGTTCTGCCCGTGTTTGCGTGGGTTTCCCCCGGGTGCTCCAGTTTCCTCCCACCATAAAGACTTGCATGCTGGGTAACTAGGACTACGGTTGAAAATTAGCCGACCGGCTGACACTGGCACATTTCCAGAAAAGTTGACTAATGTGCCTTGTCCTAATCGAATACATAAATCTTATAATCAAATCAATAAATCTGATCATCAAATCAATAAATCTTGTTCGGTTATTCTAGTAGCAAAGCGCTGCAGCTTGCCAGTCAAATATATTTAACTTTGCAAATTAAGACAGTGAGCAAGAGATTCAAAATCTTAGGTTTAAGCACACAAGGGAATATATTTTCACCTGTTGTTTCAAAACAGCTGTTTTTGCTCTCAACAGCTGTTTTGAAACAACAGCTGTGTCTGTTCTAATCTTTGAAGATCTGCTGTTTTACCTTGTGACATGTTGCGCTCTGTGGTTTGTTGTGTTGCTGATCTTTTGGGCTTCTGTGCTTTAGTCTTTCTTGTTTACTTGTGTTTTAAAAAGTTCAAGTATAGTATCAAGGCCAGAGGACTACAGGTGAAAAATAGTCTTTTGGCTAACTCTGGCATTTTTAACCCATGTAAAATTGCGTGTTTTTATCAATCTGCACTGCCCCCTTCTTAAATAAACATATCTGAATGGGATTCCTGTGTTGAATTAGTAATCTAAATCTGAATAAGTAACTAAAGCTGTCAGGGAGCCTTAAAGGTGCACTATGAGTTCCTGTGTGGTTTCAGCACAATTTAATTTTTCGTCTCAAATCGTCGGCCTCTCTCCTTGATCCGCTAGCTGCCCCCCCCCCCCCTAAATACACTGCAAAAAGCCTGGTGTCGGGAGACAACACAGGGGTCCTAAACAAGCACTAGGGGCACAGGCTGTGCACCAAAATACAACAAACCACATTGCAGCCATTCACAGACAAGATGGTTGGGGGAGAGGTGGGGGGGTGGGGGTTAGTGACAGTTAGTTGTGACAGTTACGGAAACATGGGGTGGGGGGGGGGGGCGAGCTTGCTCTGTTTTGTTGAAATTTACTTGGAACGTCAACAGAAATCATACTGCACCTTTAATGTAGTGGAGTAAAAAAGTACAATATCTGCCTCTGAGGTGTAGTGGAGTAGAAAGTAGAGCTAGTGGCATAAAATATAAATACTCACGTACAGGTTTCCTCAAAATTTAACTCAAATACAGTACTTTAGTAAATGTACTTAGTTATTTTCCAGCCCTGGTTCACCGTGTGAGGATGCTAACGTCACAGAGGGAGACGCAGCTCGAAACTACAAGAAGCTGCACTGGATGACGCGTCTCCCTGTTGTCACTATGACAACTTGACATTTAGGGTTTCTTAAAAACAGAAGCAGGAAACGTGCACGAGAACACAGCTACGGCGGAGAGGAGGCCGACAACAACAACAACAACAACGACAACAACAACGACAACAACAACTACAACGACAACTACAACAACGACAACGACAACAACTACCGAAACACACACACAACACACAACAACACACAACAACAACAACACAACGACAACACTACAACACAACTACAACGACAACAACAACAACAACACACGAAACAACACACAACGACAACTACAACAACTACAACAACTACAACAACGACAACACAAAACAACACTAACAACACGACAACTACAACAACGACAACAACAACTACAACAACAACAACAACAACTACACAACACAACACACAACACTACAACAACAACACACACACACAACAACTACACAACAACAACGACAACTACAACGACAACTACAACAACAACGACAACTACAACAACAACAACAACAACGACAACAACTACAACAACAACAACAACGACAACGACAACGACAACGACAACAACAACACTACAACAACTACAACTAGAACAACGACAACAACAACAACAACAATAACGACTAGAACAACGACAATAACTAGAACAACGACAACAACAACGACAACAACGACAACGACAACAGCAGCATTATGGAGTCATTAGCTTAATATTTAAGCCACTTAGCGCGAGGTACAGGCAAAAAACGACCAGAAGATTAAAGGAAATAATGAAGAGTTAAATAAAATTAAATACATATAACGATGCTACACCTGTCGTTCAATGACAGACTACCATAGTAAAGAAGAGGTGTCGTTAACCAACAGTCTACCGTTAACAACTAAGCTAGCTAGTTAGCTGAAAGACGTGTATAAAAACCGGGTTTTTTAAAAGACTACATTAGGGTCCTTACCTTTCAAACTATCCTCGGAGAGTTGGTTTTCTGAACCACCTTTAGGAAAGTTTCTATCGGCAGGTTTTAACTTTCAACAGCTGACAAGTCATCCGCTTCCCTGTCGTCTGCTGCTCGGACAGGATGCAGGTAGCCGGAATACGGAAGAACAAAAACCGGACGCAAAGGATTCTGGGATATGAAGTCTGAGCAATCATTCGTGACAAGCGTCTTTCGATGGACGTAGCGCTCCCTGGTGGACATTTTGGAGATCAGCTGTTGTCGGGGAATTTTATTTATTTATTTATTTATTTTTGTCCCACCTTGAACTTTTTTATACATATTTTTTATTAATAAAACGACAATCAACACTGGTATAAAAGCATAGGCCTTTAAAGGAATGATATAGGCTAATAATAATAATAATAATAATAATAATAATAATAATGTGTAGCCTATTTAATTTATTTAACCACGAGAGTCACATTAAGATTAAGAAGCTCTTATTCAAGGGAGAGCTTACAGGCAGCCGCGTAAATTAAACACAACTGGAAAATAAATTAAAAGTAATAAAATATAAAGAGTAGGGAACTCACATTTCAAGAGTAGTACGGTAATTTACAGGAGTCCATTTTGTATTGAGGTAAATTAAAACATTCACATCTTAAGGAATCTGCCACTAATTATTTCATTTTGGATTTAAAGGAATCATTTATTTAACCCTTGTGTTGTCTTCCCATCAAAATTGAAAATGAACACTTTTTATTTAACGCTTTTTATCCATGTTTTTTAACTTTTTCTTATGTATTTGTCCCGTTTTTTTCCCAACACTTTTGACGTTTTTTTCCAATGTCTGTCACTTTTTTTTGACATTTTCAACACTACGTAACACTAACTTATTAACTTTTTTGGGGGGGAATTTATGGTCAATAAAGCTCATTTATAGGAAATTATACCTATGTTTCGAGTTAGAAAAGCAGAAATTAGGAATTATTTGAGACTAAAATTAAAGGAATGGATGTTGATGGATAATCACAGACTGGAATATGTCAACTTTTACTCAATACTATTTCAACAACACTTCCATTTGTTTTACAATGCTATAAATGAATAAGACCCAAAATTAATGAAAGTAGAGATTTGTACTTGGCAAAGAGCGTTGGAATCAATCATGTTATTTTGGGGAATTAAACTGAACACTGATATAGGACAACATGGGGACAACATGGGGACAACATGAGGACAACATGAGGACAACATGAGACAACATGAGGACAACATGAGGACACATGGGGACAACATGGGACAACATGAGACAACATGACAACATGAGGACAACATGGGACAACATGAGGACAACATGAGGACAACATGAAGACAACATGAGGACAACATGAGGACAACATGAGGGCAACATGAGGACAACATGAGGCAACATGGGACACATGAGACAACATGAGGACAACATGAGGACAACATGAGAACATGAGACAACATGAGACAACATGAGGCAACATGAACAACATGAGGGCAACATGGGACAACATGAGGACAACATGAGGACAACATGGAATAGCAAAGGACAACATGAGGACAACAATGGACCATAGCAACATGAGGGACACATGAGGCAACATGAGGGACAACATGAGGGACAACATGAGGCACATGAGCGACAGACACATGAGGACAACATGAGGGACACATGGGACAACACATGAGGCAACATGAGACAACAACATGAGACGACATAGACAACATGAGGACAGGGACAACATGAGGACAACATGAGGACAACATGAGGAAACATGAGGACAACATGAGGACAACATGAGGACAGAACACTGAGACAACATGAGGACAACATGGGGACAACATGAGGCAACATGAGGACAACATGAGGACAACATGAGGACAACATGAGGACAACATGAGGGTTTAAAAAAAAAAAAAGATTTAGGACCGCCTCACCTTAGCTACGCACCCGGAAGCTGCCATGACGTAATTTCCAACGAGACTCACAACAGCCACACACCTTCTTATTTGTTTATTCAGTATCAGGAGTGTTGTTCCTGGTTCTCGGCATGTGGCTGCTGGCTACAGCCAGAAGAAAGATGCTGTTTCAGAAGAAGCTGGAGGCGGCGAAGAAACTCACTGCTGAAAAAACCAGGAGAGTTTGGGAATTCCTCCGGAGTTCAGACGTCGACACGTCTAATGTTCGCCGAAACAAATGGGTAAGTTATAATAATAATATTAATAATAATAATAACTAGAAAATTCCGCAGAAATGTTATCAGGTGTGCCTGCTACCGGGTGCACATCCTAGTGATAAACTACAAATAATAAAAGTGTTTTCATAGAGATGGACCTTTTTAAAAATCCTTTTAAGACCTTTTTCTGAGAGAATACAATTGTTTGACAATAGCAAAAGGGAAAGAACTACAAATGCATGGAGGTCAAGACCAGAGACTAATTACTTCTCACACTGTATGTACTTCCATATTTTGAAAAAAGACCAAAGTGCTACTAAAAAAACCCGGGATGATGTGGGAACAATATTAGAGATCTGATAGAAAACAAACTCAAGCACAAGGAATTACCGTTAAATTAGTTACTTATAATAACATTAAAATAGACACATTACTGATAATAAATTATTTTTATAGCATTGTGTCCCCTGGCAGTCATCTTCTATCTCTGAAAGTACACAAACGGAAAAGACATCAGCAATGACAATATTAAAGCAGCATGAATAAACTAAACTAACTGACTAAACTAAGTAGAAAGCCAATTAGTTTTGTATACATTTATCCATGCACTCTTCAAAATAGTACTCCCGTTTTTAAAAGTCAAACATTTTTAAAATGCTAAATGCCAAAAAGTTAACAAGTTTACAAAGTGCTTTAACGAGTGTAAAGACAATCATACCCAAGAGACAATAACACAAAAAGATAAAAGCATGAAAACATTGAAAGACTGAAATACAAATAAATAGAAAATTAGTAAAATACATAAAAATTAAAAGGGATGAAATAAAGTCAAATAAGATCGGGAAAGGCTCTCCTATAGAAGTAGGTTTTAAGAAGGGACTTCACTGAGTTTAAGTTGAGTTTCCTGGTAACGGTAGCTAACATTTGCATGTGTTCAGGGTCACAGTCAGTATTTACTACACCAATGTTTCCCAAACTTAGGGTCGGGACCCAAAATGGGTCGCGGACCCGTTTTTATCGGTCGTCAATTGGCAGAGTGACATGCACATCAATGTTATGTGAATGAGCGTTTTTTTGGTAAACTGGTCTGTTCAGCTCAGATGGTGTGTGTGTGTGGTGTGTGTGTGTGTGTGTGTGTGTGTGTGTGTGTGTGTGTGTGTGTGTGTGTGTGTGTGGTGTGTGTGTGTGTGTGTGTGTGTGTGTGTGTGTGGTGGGTGTGTGTGTGTCTCTCTTCTCTTATCCTAGGAGGGGATAGAAAATGAGTTGAGAAAGGGGTGAGACCCAGAAAGGAGAATAGAGACCTTTTCTGTTTTTGTCTACTTTATAATGGAATAAATGTACTTCATATACATTTAAATTCATGGTTTGTTTCCGTCTTTGTCCACAGTTTAAAAAATGTAGATGTTACAATGATTCATGTGGTGTTTTTTTTCTAAATTCGGGTCCTGGGGAGACACCAAATTTCTTTTGGTGAACTGAAAAAGTTTGGGAACCACTGTACTACACGATATATAAAGTACATGTTTATCTAAAATATGCATGCTGTGTACTCTTTGTGTTTCAGATCCTCGCGTTGCACAGTCGCCGCCGCATACCGTCTGTTTGGGCGGTCAGCCGATCTGCCGAGTGGTGGGACGTCATCGTCCCGGGTTTCACACGCGCTCAGTGGGTTCACAACTTCAGGATGTCCGAAGAGACATTCACCTACCTATGCAACAAAATGCGTCCATTGATGGAGAGACGGGACACCATCTTCCGCAATGCGTCCCGCTGAAGAAGAGAGTGGCCGTGGCGTTGTGGAAGCTTGCGACCGGCTCCGGATACAGAACTGTCGGCCATCTTTTTGGAGTAAGCACCACGACCGTGTGCCGGTGTCTTCGGGACTTTGCTGCTGCTGCAGAGACGTTGTTGGTGCCAGAACTCATTCGTTTCCCAGACCAGGAGACGTTTGCAGACATGGCCGCCGACACTGAGAGCAGATGGGGGGTCCCGCAGTGTGTTGGTGCCATTGATGAATCCCACATCCCCATCAGAGCACCACAAGAGCACCACTGCGAGGATTTCAACTGTAAAGGTGGGCACTCCATCATCCTCCAAGGTGTCGTTGATGGAAAGGGGCTGTTCTGGGACGTGTTTGCAGGACTGCCCTGCAGCTCCCATGATGCTCGTGTTTTGAGGCAGTCCCAATTTTGGGAGTTAGCGAGCCGTGGCATCTTCTTTCCAGCTTCCACCAGGAACGTAGGTGGGGTTGATGCGGGCTACTACATCCTGGGGGGTTCTGCCTATCCCTTGCAGAACTGGCTCTTAAAACCATTCCATGACACGGACGCCTCTCGGCAGAACAGCAGGTTTACAACCAGAAAATCTGCAGGACACGGGTTGTTGTTGCAAATGCTTTTGGTAGACTGAAGGGAAGGTGGAGTTGCCTTAAGAAAAGAAATGCCTGTGACGTAGAACTGGTGAGATCTCTGGTTCTGACCTGCTGTGCTTTGCATAATCTTGTGTGAGAGCCGTGGAGAGGCGTATGAGAAGGACTGGGATGCATCTGGACCAGCAGAGCCGGGGGTGGCACCGTCACAGGGTGCAGAGGAAGAAGGCCGGGATGTACGGGAGGGTTTGATGCGCTTCTTAAGTAGCTAAATAAAAACTTTTCTTTGATATGTTGTCTTGTTTTATTAAAGTAACTGTGTGCAATATTGGAAACGACATGCAAAAGCCCTTAATAGCCCTTAATATAGAACCAAGATGAAAGAAACATTCAATTACTTATGGGGTTTTTTTAGCAAATGTGCAAGAATGCAAAGAACAAACATTCATTAAAGGTCCAGTGTGTAATGTGTTTAGTTATTCATTATCAGTAAAAGAATGAATTAAACCCGTCGTGGGAAACAACTCAAAATCACTGTGAAAAAGTGTTTATTTGATTTACCATCAGTTTTCTAATGTTAAATTATGTTAAAAGGTGGTTTAACTCCCTCTTGTTGTCATTGTCCTGAAGCTCAGGGGGAGAAAATAAATAAACGGTACAGTTTACCAATCTGTCCACAGTGATGGAAATTGACAATACGTCCCCACAGATTGTAAAGCCTTGCACAGTTTGTTTGTTTTTCTCTTCCAGGATCTTAGGGGGCTCCGTAGAAAAAGTCGCTTGTTTTCACAGACCTGGTTGCGTATTTGTTTCACTGGTTACAGCCGGTAAATGGTTAATCAGGCCTTCCTTGGGACTCCGAGCCAGCTTGTTCAGGCCATGCACAGCAAGCGGGACCCTGTTCCTCCCCCCCCAGGACTAGACAGTACCCCATTATGGATACCCCCCCCCCCCCAGACTTTGTCCCACTATCATACTGTGCAATATTTTACATTTAATACCATTACACCATAGCTACCTCCTATGTTTTGTATGTATAGAGCATCTCAGAACTGTGCACGTTCCCACTCCACTTTTTTCTTTGCTTCACTTACTAAATTATATATTTGTTGGCACTAAAAAAGGAGTTGCTTTTAATTTTTGGACACTTTATATTTCCATTTACAAGGCTGTGTATTTTTGCCTTATGTACATAATGTGTTTATTATGGAAGTAAAGGCTTGAAAATTTTGGGGTCTGGCTAGTCCACACAGCATGGGGGGGTGGGGGGGGAGAAACATGCTCTGGTTTATTGGCATTTCTTTAAACTAATCTCCATCGTATTGGGCGGTGCTGAGCGCCGGACAGAGCAACGCTGCATCTGCAAAATAGCACCAGGAAGGAACTTGTTTTGGTGGAACGTGTACGTTTTAGTCTTGCAGCAGAAAACTCAGATTGGACAGATAGTCTAGCTAGCTCCAAACTCGGGAGGTGGGGGGGGGGGGTTAGGAATGTGTCAGTAACGGTTCTCAGATGAGACTGTACAAGGCGCTAAAACTACTCAATTACCACAGAGGTCCGGGACACTAGTCTGTAGTCTTTAAGTCTTTTGGTCCTTTGTTTTTGGGGACAGGTATGATGGTGGAGGACTTCAAGCAGGCTGGTAATGAGTTGTTCTGTCTCTTGAACAACCTGTTAATGTCCATGATGGAAAAAAAAGTCCTTGTTGGTGTCAGGAACGTCCCATTGTCTTTCAAAACGACCGTAGGACTCATTCAGGTCATTGGCGTTGCGAGAGTCGTTAGTGGAGTGGACAGGTTTAGGATTGTCTGATGGACTCTCTGAGGCCCTTTCAGGCAGAAACTGAGTCGTTTGCGGAAAGCTGCTGTTGGCGTTTCTCAGAGGACAGTCTTTTATTAGATTATGTGTTGGGGCATTCTTTTCTCTTTATTAGATAGTGACAGTGGAGAGGTGGGAGAGAGGTGGGGATGGCACGCAGCAAAGGGCCACAGGTCGGACTTGAACCCGGGCCGCTGCAAAGGCCTCAGACAACTCAGATGGTCTGGATTTACCCTGCAGAGATCTGAGGACCAGGTTACCATAGATATAGACTACAGCAAGGAGTATGGTGCAAGAAGATGTAGATGAATTATAATCCAAAACAACTGTAATTTTCCCCTTAAGAGGAAAAAAACATTACACTCGCTGCATTGCATGTTGGTTTATTTTTTATTGTGGTGTTGGCAGATTTCATGTGGAACCTGAATGCTACTTGATGTCTCCTTTAAGGGAATCATCATCTCATCCACATGGTTGTGCTCTTCTGACACCACCTGCATTTCTCTCTGAATGAATCAAGCCATGGGCCGAGTTCCCCGAGCCTGCCTCCCAATACATGCAGACTCCAATTATTTCATTTATTTATTTACAAGGACAGCGCACATTCATTAACCTTTCTGTAAATGTGCCAGTGTTAGCCAGCCGGCAAAATTTCAACTGTATTCCTTTGGCAAGATGTTAGGAATTGACTTGGTCAGTTGTTGTCACCAATAAAATACAACATAAAACATCAGCAGAATACATGGTGTGATGTAGATATTAAAGTGTCCAGACATTTACTTTAAGCCGTCATACAATATAAATAATACATATAAGTATTATTTTATAGGATAAAGATAACTTTAAGGAATAGGGAGTGGTGGACCAGGAGTTCAGGGTAGTGAGTTTACCTAAATGATGTCAATGCAAATGAATCCTAATCCTGTGTCCACATTCCACTCAATTCACATGATACTGTGTCCCTGGCCTACTATGCTCTCTACTTAACATACTAAAAGGAGTACATGCATCCCCCCCCAAAAAAAACACGTACATCCCCATATTTAGGACTATTCACACCTGTCCCTGAACAATTCAACAAGCACCCCCCCCAAAAATCCCCCAACATTCAGAACCCGTTTCTCTTTCTGCAGCAAACAAAGCCCAGACAAGTGTAAATTGACTAGTTGTGTAGAAGGTGGAGGTCACACACAGCCCATACATTACAGGACTTTACTCAGACCATGAGGTCTCCAATTAAAAAACACTGTGACATTTGCATGAAACCATGAATTACAGAGAATCAAAGCTATTCTGTCCACAGAGTTACAAGAATAGTTTTAAAGTCACTTAAGGTACATTTCAGGCATATTTGACCTTTGGTTATATCAATTGATGGGGGATGATGGCTTATTGCTGTCATAACAGGTCAATGAGGCATCAGTTAAATGCATTTTATATCTGATGTGATACAGTTCAATTACTGTAGAAAGAAACAATGTGTTCAATTGTGGAGGGTTTTTTGTGGAATTTATTAAAAGCACATCATCAAATGGTCCATATGTAAACATGTGAGAAGGAAAATACAAAACACACTCCAGATAAGACCCTGCACATTTACTAATGATGTGCCATGTCCCCGTGTAATGTGAAAGGTACATGTGCTGTTTTGTCCACCAACCTAACCCAGATATGTATAATTGCAATGCAGACATGCACACATAACAGTCTTAAAATCTGATTTGATAAATGTGTTCCACATTGAATACATATCTACATCTTACATCTATCTTACTTACTTGAACAGTCCATAAACAATTATTAGCTTAAAGGAAAGTTTGCAGGTGTGAGTTCGTGGGACGAGGGACCTTAAACACACTAACCGAGCTTTGGTTTTAGAGTCAGTATCGGTATCTGCTAATATCCAAAATTAGGTTTTGGAGCAGGATTGGAACGGAAAAAGATGATATTTCATCTCTATGTCCCCAAACATTTTGGAATGTGATTTGGTTATGATTATTAGCCACAACACCTCAGGCATCAATAGATTACCAATGATGACAAAATTACAATCAATATTTTCAACATTAGATTGTAAGTTCTAGCCTGACAACAATGACATTAATCACAGCTCAATGCCCTAAATTACAAAAACAAATAAGCTTTTTCCTACTTATTTTTAATGTGGGTTTTTAGAGGTGTGTATTTAAGACACTATTTAATTGAATTTATTGTATTGCAAGGACAGAAAATTAGTTCTTTGAATATTCTTGCTTTCCATTATATGTGCATGTGGCTACTACTACTACAGTGTGATTCAGATTTCATAAATTGCTTTGTTTTTGATATATATATAATCTATTTTATGCTCTTCTCTTTTTTTGGTGATGAATGCCCTTTGTTACAACACATTACAAAGTACTGTGAACATTGTTGTGTTAGCTTCAACTACTGTGAGCTGAAAGCAATTGAAATGATTCCCCATGTAAATATATCAGTTTCATTTTTGTTCTAATCTTCACTGCATGTTCAAAAACAGTGACACTTGCATTGCCCCTTTAATGCTGGAGTACCTCTCTACAACTCTCAAACAACTGTCCACTTGTTCCCTCCCCTCCCATCATTAATATGCGTGTGACTAACAAGTGTTTTATTGGGTGTAACTAGCGTGTGATTGGACAGGAGCTGATAGGACCTATTAAGGAGACATTAGCAAATGAATAGGAACAACTGGACAGAGTTCTGATTTAAGGACTAGCAGAGACACAGTGATGCCAGGTGAGTGGAGATGGCACAGTCAGGAGTTCAGCTGGACCGGGAAACCTTCTCTTGTGTGATCTGTCTGGATCTCCTGAAGGATCCGGTGACTATTCTCTGTGGACACAGCTACTGCATGGACTGTATTAAACGCCACTGGGATGAAGAGAATGGGAAGAAAATCTACAGCTGTCCTCAGTGTAGGAAGACCTTCACACCGAGGCCTGTCCTGCTGAAAGACACCATGTTAACCATTGTAGCAAAGGAGCTGAAGAAGACTGGACTCCAGGCTGCTCCTGCTGATCACTGCTATGCTGGACCTGAAGATGTGGCCTGTGATGTCTGCACTGGGAGAAAACTGAAAGCAGTCAAGTCCTGTCTGGTGTGTCTGGTCTCTTACTGTGATCAACACCTTCAGCCTCATTATGTCTCCCCTGCGTTTGAGAAACACAAGCTGGTGGAGCCCTCCAAGAATCTCCAAAATAACTTCTGCTCCCATCATGAAGAGGTGATGAAGATGTTCTGCCGTACTGATCAACAGTGTATCTGTTATCTCTGCTCTGTGGATGAACATAAAGGCCACGACACAGTCTCAGCTGCAGCAGAAAGGACTGAGAGGCAGAAAGAGCTCGAGGGGAGTCGAGAACACATCCAGCAGAGAATCCAGGACAGAGAGAAAGATGTGAAGCTGCTCCAACAGGAGGTGGAGGCCATCAATCTCTCTGCTGATACATCAGTGGAGGACAGTAGGAAGATCTTCACTGAGCTGATCCGTCTCCTGGAGAAAAGACGCTCCAATGTGGAGCAAAATGTCAGATCCCATCAGAAAAGTGAAGTGAGTCGAGTCAAAGAGCTCCAGGAGAAGCTGGAGCAGGAGATCACTGAGCTGAAGAGGAAAGACGCTGAGATGAAGAAGCTCTCAGACACAGAGGATCACAACCAGTTTCTCCACAACTACTCCTCACTGTCACCACTCAGTGGATCTACAGACCCCCCCAGCATAGATCTCCTTCCTCAGCGCTACTTTGAGGATGTGACAGCGACTGTGTCAGAATTCAGAGATAAACTACAGGACATTACGGGAGAGAAATGGACAAATATCTTCAAAGTGGATGTTTTGCTGCAACAACCAGAGCCGAGGATCAGAGATGACTTCTTAAAATATTCATGTGAAATCACACTGGATCCACACACAGTGAACCGGCATCTGGTATTATCTCAGGGGAACCGAAAAGCAACATCACTCATAGAAGAACAGTCTTATCCCAGTCACCCGGACAGATTCACTGATTGTCGGCAGGTCCTGAGCAGAGAGGGTCTGACCGGACGTTGCTACTGGGAGGTGGAGTGGGGGGGGCGAGGAGCTCATGTAGCAGTCGCATACAAGAACATCAGCAGAGCACGGAGCTCGGGTCAATGTGGATTTGGATTCAATGACAAGTCTTGGGCGTTAGACTGTCACAGGAGAAGTTTCTTGCACAACAAAGTCCAAACTCCAGTCCTAGGTCACGTGTCCTCCAGACTAGGGGTGTACCTGGATCACAGTGCAGGTACTCTGTCCTTCTACAGCGTCTCTGATGACACCATGACCCTCCTCCACAGAGTCCAGACCACGTTCACTCAGCCGCTCCACGCTGGACTTTGGCTTCTATCTTGTGGCACCACTGCTAAGTTCTGTAAAACTAAGTAGATGGTTATTCTGAAACTTAATTTATCTCCATGTTCATTGCTGAGATGTTCTTCACTGCTCAGAGATCAGCTGTCAATCAAACACTGTAGGTTGTCATGTGACATATTGTCATTACTTGTTGTGTAAATACTTGCGTAGCGTCCCTTTAAGTTGCACTTCTACCTTGAAAATGGGGAAAATCTGTATATAAAACCATTGAAAAAGAGACTTTACTGATGGGATGTGGTTGACATGATCAATAAACAAACGTAAACAAAGTATTTTCTTCCTGTCCTCATTCCAGGCTATCATGCAAAGCAGATGTTGCAGATGTGCAGTATATTTTGTATATTGATGAGGTTGGAAAAGGAAGAATTAATCGGATAAAGAAGCAAGAATGGGGGCAAGGGCAGGTTTAAAGAGCCAACGTACAGCATTACCTAGGCTGTGAGAGAAATTATTATTATTATTAAAACAATAATATAACTTATTCTAGACATGCACACAGGGTGTTGCACAAAATACTGGGTCCTCTAGAAAGGCGTTCTCTATGGGCCCGTCCTCACATCTACTGCTATTCACATCGTGGCATCTTTTTGGGCCCTCCTCACATGAGGGCCCTCCATGGTTACTCAGTCCCCCACCCCCCCAGTCCCATGACCCTGCATGCACAAGTCGTTAGAGTGTGTGTGTGTGTGTGTGTGTGGGGGGGGGGGGGGGCACTGTTGATCTCTCTGAGACCCTTTCAGACACAAGCCGAGTGGTTTTCTGTTGGAGTAGGTCTTCCACCCTTAGCTGTCTGAGCTTGGCTGTGAACCCGGATTTATTAATGTTCAAAAAACTGTTTTATTAATACAAATTAACGTAGTGGATTTCAGTCCAAATTTTGTTCAAACAGAAGAGATTGTAACAGCCACACTAAATGCCTGTATACGTCTACAAGTCTGTATCAGTTCAGGTGGTATTGTTTTATTTCATTGCTTTTTATTTTTGTCTTACCTATGTTAACTTTAAACATATGGATTCAGAATCTACCTTTTAAAAACCTTACATCATTTAATTTAAACTCCCCCCTCATGTTGTTTAAAACCCCCCAAAACATTCAGACACACACACACACACATATATATATATATATATATATATATATATATATATATATATATATATATATATATATATATATATATAAAATAACTGGCCTTTCAAAAATAAAACCTTGCCTGCTTCAATGGGAATTAAACATAGGGGGGGTATACTCATTCCCCCAGTATTTTAAGGAGGAATATTTATTTATTTACAATACATTATTCATTCTCAAAGAAAATAGGTATCCTTAAAAGGTTGGATTTTTCTAATCTTTTTTAATTAAGGCATTAAGATCAATTTACTTTATTCCTCTTTTTAATCAACTTTAGCATGGGTGTGTAAACTTATGCAGGCCACTGTATTAAAAAAGCAATGAAATCAGGCACCTACACGGTCAACTACATTCCTGAGGACCCCATTTTCAAATGTTCAGCGGTTAAGCCTCAGCTCCACTGCATGCTCACTGTGTCGATGGTTTCTCTTAAAGGGGCAGCGCAGGTCTCAACTGTAGTCTATTGGTGGTTGGTTGAAACTTGCGCTGCCCCTTTAAGAGAAGCCGCCTCCGGCTTGGAAGCCCGTTAACTCCGCCCTCTTTTCCCTGATTTCAAACCCAAACACAGCCGGCTCCGCACTGTGCACGTTGTGGTCTGCAAGTGCGAACGAGAAGCAAGACAAGGACCCGAGTTTTGTTTGAGTCCGAGCACAGAGACTCACAGTCACTGCCACGAGGTGAAATGGCGGAGAGACGTGTTCAGCGGGTTCGGGAAACCTTCACGTGCGTGGTCTGTCTGGACCTCCTGAAGGATCCGGTGTCTACTCTCTGTGGACACAGCTACTGCTTGGTCTGTCTCAAACGCCACTGGGATGGAGAGGATGGGATGAAAATCTACAGCTGTCCTCAGTGTATGGTGACCTTCACACCGAGGCCTGCTCTCAGGAAAAACACCATGTTGGCAAATTTAATAAAGCACATGATGGAGACTGCACTCGAACCTGCTCCTGCTGATCACTGCTGTGCTGGACCTGAAGATGTGTCCTGTGCTGTCTGCACAGAGAGCAAACTGAAAACCTACAAGTCCAATCTGGTGGGTCTGGTCTCTTACTTTGATCAACACATTCTGCCTCATTGTGACGGTGCTGCGTTGGAGAAGCTCAAGCTGGTGGAGCCCTCCAAGAATCTCCAGGAGAACATCTGCTCTCGTCACGATGAGGTGATGAAGATGTTCTGCCGTACTGATCAGCAGTGTATCTGTTATCTCTGCTCTGTGGATGAACATCGAGACCACGTCACAGTCTCAGCTGCAGCAGAAAGGACTGAGAGGCAGAAAGAGCTCGAGGGGAGTATCCAGGACAAAGAGAAAGAAGTGAAGCTGTTTCGACGGGAGGTGGAGACCATCAATCGCTCGGCTAATAAAGAAGTGAAAGAAAACAAGAAGATCTTCACTGAGAATATCCGCCTCCTGGAGGAAAGACGCTCAGAAGTGGAGCAGCAGCTCAGATCGCAGCAGAAAAGTGAAGTGAGTCGAGTCAAAGAGCTTCAGGAGAAGCTGGAGCAGGAGATCACTGAGCTGAGGAGGAAAGACGCTGAGATGAAGAAGCTCTCAGACATAGAGGACCACAACCAGTTTCTCCAAAACTACTACACGCTGTCCCCACTCGGTGTATCTACAGACTCCCCCAGCTTACCTCTCAGTCAACGGCGCTTCATTGAGCATATGAAAGCGACTGTGTCAGGAGCCAGAGATAAAATACACGACACTGTGAGCAGGATCTGTGCCCGTATCCCAGCGCCTGAAGTGGATGTCCCACGGCCAAATCCACCATCAGGGCCCCAGACCAGAGCTGAGTTCCTAACATATTCACAGGAAATCAAACTGGATCCCAACACAGCAAACCCACTTCTGCTGTTATCTGAGAGGAACCGAAAAGCAACGTTACTCATAGAGAAGTCGTCTCGTCCGGTCACCCGGACCGGTTCACCGAGTGTCGGCAGGTCCTGAGCGGAGAGGGTCTGACCGGACGTCGCTACTGGGAGGTGGAGTGGGGGGGGCGAGGCGTTCAGGTGGCGGTGGCGTACAAGACCATCAGCAGAGCAGTGAGCTTCCGTGAATGTGCATTTGGACTGAATGACAAGTCCTGGGCGCTGGACTGCTACAGAAGAAGTTTCCTGCACAACAAGGTCCAAACCCCCGTCCCGGGTCCTGTGTCCTCCAGACTAGGGGTGTACCTGGATCACAGCGCATGTACCCTGTCCTTCTACAGCGTCTCTGGTGACACCATGACCCTCCTCCACAGAGTCCAGACCCTGTGCACGCAGCCGATCTACGCTGGATTTGGGTTTTACTGTTGTGGATCCACTGCTAAGTTCAGTAAGGTCAAATAGACAGAAGGCCTTCAACGGACAATGGGTTCAGTTCTGTTTTGTGAATTCTTGAACTCATTTTGTCTCGATAGATAGTTAGATTTCATTAGTTTTTCTGTAAATTTTTGCAGGTTTTTTAATTTTTTAACCCTCTTGTTGTCTTTTTCAAAGTTTCCATATCATAAATCTGAGTTTCTTTCAACCAAAGTGCCCAAATATAACACGAATGGTTCCAAAAAAATCCAAACAGAAAGCGTATAGTGACAAAACTTTGACATACAATGCGATCATCCACTCCACATCTTCTGATTTTCACAAATAGTCAAAATAATTGGTACTTTCTGCTTTTTTAAAAATCTCATAAATACCTTTTTTTGACCATTGATTTCCAACAAGATTGTGTAAAAGTAGTGGTAACAAGTTGGAGTTAAGATGTAACTCAGAATTGGGTGATATTTTATAATTTATGCTTCATAAACTGGTAAAGATGGAGGACAACACGAGGGTTAAGATGCTCTTCTTCTTCTTTATTTTCTTTCACATCGTTGAGATTTTAATCAAACATTGATTGTGTGAACAGACTGAATTCATTTGATTTTTTTTTATGAATACACAATCACAAAGTATTTTCTCTTCTTCTCATTACTCCAGGGTGTTATATACTATGCTGATAATTAAAATTATACAACAGTGTAGAGACTAGTTCTGGTTCCACTAGGAGCACCAGAGTCCCCGGCTGGACGTTTTCGGGGGACATGCAGAGGTTTTTTTGGGGCGCGCACCTTGAACTGCAACGTTATTTTTCCCATTTTCCCCTATTGGTTACAGATAAATGAGTTGGGAATAAATACAGAATCTAAAATGTGCTGTTAGGATTTTAGTTCAGTCCTATTTTAAATGAATGTTGTCTCCACGTCAACCTGCAGCTTTGTTTTTTTCTGGGTTGAAATGTCAACATTTTGTTATTTTTCTCCAATTTTCTCGACGTTTTTGTCAATTTTATTCAATTTATTTTGATTTTTTTTTAAAGCTGCTTTAGTCAATTTTTTTTAAACATTTTTTTGTCGCAGCTTCCAATGTTTTTGGTGTGTTTTTGTCACTTTTTCAGTATGTTTTGTTGATTTGTTTTTCCTTTTTTTTTTGTAGTTTTTTTCCCATCATTTGTCACTTTTTTGTCACTTTTTTCAAAGTACTTCTGTCAGTTCTGATATAGTAAGTTTTTGTAAATGGTTCAAAGTTGACCTGAGGACAACCGGAGGGTTAACACTTTCAAATTTGAAAAGCATGTACTATTACTGTTAATGTACTGTTACGTACTATTACTGTTAATGTACTGTTACTGTACTATTACTGTTAATGTACTGTTAATGTACTGTTACTGTTAATGTACTATTACTGTTAATGTACTATAACTGCCTCATACAGGCTCCTTCTCTCTGTTCTTTTTCTAGTTAACACTGAAATAACAATCACATCTCTGTTTTATGATTTGTTGCTTTTTACAACCAACGTTTTCTTTGTGTTCTGAGTTAATAAAGAGGATTTATTACAGACTTTAAAAAAAGTGTGAATTCATTTGAAGTTAACGTCCCGACAGATACAGATGTGAACCTGATGCACGACACAAGAGGGCGCCGTCATCCCAATAATCTCACATCTAGGGGAGGATGAATCAGACCGGTTTTAGTTTTTAAGAACATGTTATTTATAAAATGAAAAACACAAAGTGTAGTCCATCAGACTAGCGGCTTTACGTCATTTTAAGTTCATCTTTTAAGGGAACTAAAGTTAAGAACTTATTGCTTTTATTTAGTTTTTGGGGGAAATTGGTAGTAACTGACTGATCCAGTATGAGTTTATTTAGGCCCGAGATCTTCAACGGGGGTCCGGGGCCCCTCAGAGTTACTGCAGCGGGGCCTCCAACTTATTGTCCATTTTGTTTTTTTAATGTTAAGTACAGAAAAATAATTTGCACTTCTATAATGTCAGATTTGATCTATTCTGTTTTACTAAAACATGGCTGGACCATGAAGACTATGTAGTAGTAGTAGTAGTAGTATAGCCATAGTACTGTAGTAGTATAGCCTTAGTACTGGACTGTAGTAGTGTAGTAGTATAGCCATAGTACTGTAGTAGTATAGCCTTAGTACTGGACTGTAGTAGTATAGCCATAGTACTGTAGTAGTATAGCCTTAGTACTAGACTGTAGTAGTGTAGTAGTATAGCCATAGTACTGTAGTAGTATAGCCTTAGTACGGCTGTAGTGGGTTTAGTAGTATAGCCATGTACGTAGAGTATACCCTTAGTATGGACTGTAGTAGGTAGTAGTATAGCCATGTACTGTAGTAGGATAACTGTAATATCACACTGTGTTCACAGAAGTCAAAACCTGTGACACTGCGGGTAAAATGCTGCATTCAGGGCACATGGCAAACATGGGAGAGAAGCATTTCACTTGCTATTATTATTAATATGTATTATTCTTAGCCCAAATTTATTATTTATGGGCTCTCAGGTTGAAAATAGTATTGGGAACTAGAATTTGAGGCTGTACGTTACAATTCTCTGACTACTCATTTTAATTTAACAACATGCATATGTACAATACACTAACAATATTGTCTTTTGTGTGTCAAGACTTCAAAAAAACGTCTTCACACACAGACTTATAAAATTAATTCTTACTTTTTCAACATTTTTAAGTCTGTGAAATAAATCTTCTTTATTGTTAAATGTGAGTTTTAAAAAGCACCAAGTAATAAAAAACTCTAAACATGGACACTATATTTTGTGGCGTTTCAGGATGAAAAGTTCCTCAAACACACTCCCATATCAGTGAGTTACATATACAAAATATATTACACATCTGCAACATCTGCTTTTTATGATCCCTGAATAAAGACAAAAAGAAAATACTTTGTTGATGTTAGTTTATTCATCATGTAAAACCTTCAGTTTGTTCACACATCCCATCAATAAAGTCATTTAGATTCACTTTATCCCACAATCACTATGTTTCAGAACAGAATCTCAGCTATGTACGTAAAAGAGAATAATTAATGGATTCCTCATGGATTATGATCATTATTAAAGTTATTTAACAGCTCGAAGTCTGCCAGACAAATACATTTACTTTTGTGAGCATAGATTTCTTTACAAATTTACACAAAATGGTGAAATCAAAAGTTAAAATGAAATAAAATAAAAAATAACAACAATAAAAGAACTCTACAAATGCATCAATGCCAATATTAATCAAACATTTAGAGCACAGATATCAACAAGCATCTGTTAACCATCTCCAGGTAACAGACACGGAAGGAGCTCAAACATTTACACAGCAATTTAAAGGAAGACGTGAAAGGAATCCATCATGTTTGATTGACAGCGATCTCTGCAGTGAAGAAGGCCCCACAAACCAGCTCTCAGCAACAAACTGGAGACACATATACATTGAGTTTAAAAAAGATAATTATGTATTTTCAGTTTACAGAACTCAGCAGTGTCTCCATAAATAAAAACCCAAACCCAGGTGGAGCGGCTGAGTGAATGTGGTCTGGATCGGTGGAGGAGGGTCTGGGGTTATCAGAGACGCGTAGAAAGGGCAGAGTACCTGCCCTGGATCCGGTACATCCTAGTCTGGAAGACGATAAACTGAGGTGGTAGTCCAGACTTTGTTGCACACAAAAGCAGAACCCTTTTGTTGCAATCTAACGCCCAAGATTTATCATTATCTCCAAAGCAGCTCTTCTGCTGATGTTCTTGTATGCGACTGCTACAGTAACTGATTCCCTTCTCCACTCCCCCTCCCAGTACAACGTCTGGTTAGACTTCTTTACTCAGGACCTGACACCAGTCCCTGAATCTGTCTGGGTGACGAGAATAAGACTGTGTTCTTCCATTACTGTTGCTCTTCTGTTCCCCTCCGATAATAAAAAGTGTGTTTGCTGTGTTTGGATCCAGTGTGAGTTCACATGAGTATTTAAGGAAGTCATCTCTGGTCTTGGGCTCTGGTTGTGGCAGTAAAACATCCACTTTCAGTCACAGTCAGTGAGAGTTTGTCCATTTCTCATTAGAAGCTCCTGTAGTTATCTCTGGCTCTGACACGGCTGCTGTCACGTCCTCAAAGTAGCGCAGAGGACGGATATTGATGCTGGATGTAGATCCACTGAGTGGTGACAGGAGGAGTAGTTTGGAGAAACTGGTTGTGATCCTCTATGTTGAGAGCTTCTTCATCTCAGCGTCTTTCCTCTTCAGCTCAGTGATCTCCTGCTCCAGCTCCCTGAGCTCTTTGACTCGACTCACTTCACTTTTCTGCTGAACTCGGACCATCTGCTCCACATCAGAGCGTCTTTTCTCCATGAGACGGATCAGCTCAGTGAAGATCTTCTTGCTGTCCTTCATGCTTTATTAGCCGAGCGATTATTAGCCTCCACCTCCGTTGAAGCAGCTTCACATCTTTCTCTCTGTCCTGGATTCTCTGCTGGATGTTTCCTCGACTCCCCCCGAGATCTTCTGCCTCTCAGTCCTTTCTACTGCAGCTGAGACTGTGTCGTGGCCTTGATGTTCCTCCAAAGAGCAGAGAACAGATACACTGCTGATCAGTACGGCAGAACATCTTCATCACCTCATCATGACGAGAGCAGATGTTCCTGGAGATTCTTGGAGGGCTCCACCAGCTTGTGTTTCTCAAACGCAGCACCGTCATGATGAGGCTGAAGGTGTTTCTTGCAGTAAGAGACCAGACACCACCAGACAGGACTTGACTGCTTTCAGTTTTCTCCCAGTGCAGACATCACAGGCACATCTTCAGGTCCAGCATAGCAGTGATCAGCAGGGGCAGCCTGGAGTCCAGTCTTTCAGCTCCTCCACTAAATCTGCTAACATGGTGTTTTTCAACAGTACAGGCCTCTGTCGAAAGATCTTCCTGCACTGAGGACAGCTGTAGATTTTCTTCTTGTCCTCTTTACCCCAATGGCGTTTAATACAGTCCATGCAGTAGCTGTGTCCACAGGGAATAGCCACCGGATCCTTCAGGAGATCCAGACAGATCGAACAAGAGAAAGTTTCCCGGTCCAGCTGAACTCCTTGCTGCGCCATTTCTGCTCTCAACAACGCCTGTCTGAGTCTCACTTCCTGAGAATTGAATGTAGTTTGAGCTGTGATCTAAACAGGGTGTGTTTTGCAGTGACACTCCTGCCACTTCAACACATGATGGGGGGGGGGGGGGGGGGGGTAATCAAGTTAGGATTCATTCTAGGAAAAGGCAAAGCAGAAAGAGTTTGAACTTTGTTTCCCCTTTTAAAATGAAGTCTCAATTAAAACCTATACACATCTGAAAACATCGAAGTTGTTGGTTGTAAAATAGTTCTTTGCCCTTTTTCTTTTAGTATGGCACCATAATTTTTCCTACATAAATTCTTCCATAACACTACCTTTAAAACATCTTACCGTCAACAGGGACTCATCCAACTAAACTGACATAAAACACTTTTATTACTACAATGCGTGGAAAAAAAGTGTCATATAAGACATGTCTGATAAGTTTCAACCTTTGACCATAACTGGCTGCGTTAACTTTACAAAGAGAACTGACTCACCATTTAGCATGATGTATGACGCATCATTCATTTTGTGAATGATGATTCAGCAATCACAGTTTAATGTTATCTGAAACTTAATACTTCTATTCTTCTGTAAATTCTTTGCATTGCTACTGCTTCTGAATACTTTCAGCTATAGAACCATTAAACAATCAAAATGTGTATATCCTTAAAATGCCCATATTAGGCTAGTTTTCAGGTATACATACAGTACAGGCCAAAGGTTTGGAACCACCTTCTCATTCAAGACGTTTTCATTATTTTCATGACTATTTACATTGTAGATTATCACTGAAGGCATCAAAACTATGAATGAACACATGGGGAATTATGTACTTAACAAAAAAGTGTGAAATAACTGAAAACATGTATTATATTCTAGTTTCTTCAAAGTACCCCCCTCCCCCCCCCCCTTTGCTTTTTTGATAGCGCTGCAAACCCTTGGTGTTCTCTCAATGAGCTTCATGAGGTAGTCACCTGAAATGGTTTTCATTTCCCAGGTGGGCCTTGTCAGGGTTAATTAGTGGAATTTCTTGCCTTATTAATGGAGTTGGGACCATCAGTTGTGTTGAGCAGAAGTCAGGTTGACACACAGCCGACAACCTATTGGACAACTGGTAGAATTCATATTATGGCAAGAACCAATCAGCTAAGAGAAGAGAAACGAGCGGCCATCATTACTTTAAGAAATGAAGGTCAGTCAGTCCAGAAAATTGCAAAAACTTTGAATGTTTCACCAAATGCAGTCGCAAAAAACCATCAAGCGCTACAATGAAACTGGATCAGATGAGGACCGCCCCAGGAAAGGAAGACCAAGAGTCCCCTCTGCTGCTGAGGATAAGTTCCTGCCTCAGAAATCACAACAACAGCAGCTCAGATTAGAGACCAGATGAATACCACAGTGAGTTCTATCAGCAGACACAGCTCAAGAACAACTGTTCTGAGGAGACTGAATCAGGCCTTCATGGTCCAATAGCAGCTAGGAAACCACTGCTAAGGAGAGGCAACAAGCAGAAGAGATTTGTTTGGGCCAAAAAACACAAGAAAAGGACGTTAGACCAGTGGAAATCTTGTGCTTTGGTCTGATGAGTCCAAGTTGGAGATCTTTGGTTCCAACCGCCGTATCTTTGAGCGACACAGAAAAGGTGACTGGAGGGATTCTACATGCCTGGTTCCCACCGTGAAGCATGGAGGAGGAGGTGTGATGGTGTGGGGGGGCTTTGCTGGTGACACTGTTGGGGATTTATTCAAAATTGAAGGCATACTGAACCAGCATCGCTACCACAGCATCCTGCAGAGGCATGCCATCCCATCCAGTTTGCGTTTAGTTGGACCATCATATATTTTTCAACAGGACGATGACCCCAAACACACCTCCAGGCTGTGTAAGGGCTATTTGACCAAGAAGGAGAGTGATGGAGTGCTGTGCTTCCACAGTCAGCGGACCTGAACCCAATCGAGATGGTTTGGGGTGAGCTGGACCGCAGAGTGAAGGAAAAAGGGCCAACAAGTGCTAAGCATTCTGGGAACTCCTTCAAGACTGTTGGGAAACCATTTCAGGTGACGACCTCTTGAAGCTCATCAAGAGAATGCCAAGAGGGGTGAAAAAGCAGGAATCAGAGCAAAGGGTGGCTAACACATACATATATATGCATATGTGTAAACATACATGTATATAATCTATTAATAATATTTTATATATATATATATAGTATCAATACCTATACATATATTATATATATTCATACATATACATGTATGTCTACATGTTATACAGTAGTATATTTATATGTATCATTGTAATCATGATAAACTAATACATGTACAGTCTATGTGCTCATAGTTTCTCTACAAAGTAATAAGAACAAAGTATGTATGATAAAAGGAAACCACAACCTACAAATGCATCAATGCAAATAAGAATCAAACATTTAGACATTTAGAGCACAAAGAAGTTAAAATGTTCAGTTCAGGTCAACACACATCATCATGAGCATCAGTGATGGCCTTCATGATTAAACAGACACAGGAAGGAGCTCAAACATTTACACAGCAACTAAAGAGAAGACGTGAAAGGACATCCCATAATGTTTGATTGACAGCTGATCTCTGCAGTGAAGAAATGCCCCAACAACCAGCTCTCAGCAACAAACATGGAGACACATATACACTAGAGTTAAAAAAGAGTAATTTATGTATTTTTCAGTTTACAGAACTCTGCAGTGTCTCCATAAACTAAAAACCCAACTCCAGCGTAGAGGGCTGGGTGAACGTGGTCTGGACTCTGTGGAGGAGGGTCATGGTGTCATCAGAGACGCTGTAGAAGGACAGAGTACCTGCGCTGTGATCCAGGTACACTCCTAGTCTGGAAGACAGATAATCTGAGGTGGTAGTCCAGACTTTGTTGCACAAAAAGCAGAACCCTTTTTGTTGCAATTTAACGCCCAAGATTTATCATTATCTCCAAATGCAGCTCTTCTGCTGATGTTCTTGTATGCGACTGCTACAGTAACTGTATTCCTTCTCCACTCCACCTCCCAGTAACAACGTCTGGTTAGACTTTCTTTACTCAGGACCTGACACCAGTCCCTGAATCTGTCTGGGTGCCAAAAATAAGACTGTTCTTCTTCCATTACTGTTGCTCTTCTGTTCCCCTCAGATAATAACAGCAGTGTGTCTGCTGTGTTTGGATCCAGTGTGAGTTCACATGAATATTTAAGGAAGTCCTCTCTGGTCTTGGGCTCTGGTTGTGGCAGTAAAACATCCACTTCAGTCACAGTCAGTGAGATGTTTGTCCATTTCTCATTTAGAAGCTCCTGTAGATTATCTCTGGCTTCTGACACGGCTGCTGTCACATCCTCAAAGTAGCGCAGAGGACGGAGATCTATGCTGGGGGGGTCTGTAGATCCACTGAGTGGTGACAGTGAGGAGTAGTTGTGGAGAAACTGGTTGTGATCCTCTGTGTCTGAGAGCTTCTTTTTCTCAGCTTCTTTCCTCTTCAGCTCTGTGATCTCCTGCTCCAGCTTCTCCTGGAGCTCTTTGACTCGACTCACTTCACTTTTCTGTTGAACTCGGACCATCTGCTCCACATCAGAGCGTCTTTTCTCCATGAGACGGATCAGCTCAGTGAAGATCTTCTTGCTGTCCTTCACTACTTTATTAGCCGAGCGATTGATAGCCTCCACCTCCCGTTGAAGCAGCTTCACTTCTTTCTCTCTGTCCTGGATTCTCTGCTGGATGTGTCCTCGACTCCCCTCGAGCTCTTTCTGCCTCTCAGTCCTTTCTGCTGCAGCTGAGACTGTGTCGTGGCCTTGATGTTCATCCACAGAGCAGAGATAACAGATACACTGCTGATCAGTACGGCAGAACATCTTCATCACCTCATCATGACGAGAGCAGATGTTCTCCTGGAGATTCTTGGAGGGCTCCACCAGCTTGTGTTTCTCAAACGCAGCACAGTCATAATGAGTCTGAAGGTGTTTCTTGCAGTAAGAGACCAGACACACCAGACAGGACTTGACTGCTTTCAGTTTTCTCCCAGTGCAGACATCACAGGCCACATCTTCAGGTCCAGCATAGCAGTGATCAGCAGGAGCAGCCTGGAGTCCAGTCTTCTTCAGCTCCTCCACTAAATCTGCTAACATGGTGTTTTTCACCAGGACAGGCCTCTGTCGAAAGATCTTCCTGCACTGAGGACAGCTGTAGATTTTCTTCTTGTCCTCTTTACCCCAATGGCGTTTAATACAGTTCATGCAGTAGCTGTGTCCACAGGGAATAGTCACCGGATCCTTCAGGAGATCCAGACAGATCGAACAAGAGAAAGTTTCCCGGTCCAGCTGAACTCCTTGCTGCGCCATTTCTGCTCTCAGAGACAACTCCTGTCTGAGTTTCACTTCCTGAGAACTGAAACTACTCTAAGCTGTGATCTAAACAGGGTGTGTTTCTGTCAGGTCCTGCACCTCCCCTCATGTCTGTTAGGCCAATCATCAAACAGTAGCTCTAAAGGGGAGGAAAACAGGGAAATATGGAGGGAGGAGTCATCAATCTGGGATTCATTCCAGGAAGAGAAGCGGTTTGACAGATACTGAGTGTTCAACAGTCGTTTACAACAGAGCATTTTAAACTCTTTAGCTTTTAGGATGTAAAATCTTATTAGAATCCAAGTTTAATTCTCCACAGTTTTTAGAATAAGTGCTTTCTTTCTCCCTAAAATACAGTTTGGTAAAAGTTATTTTTCATCGTTTGGTTGACTTAAACACAGCAGATGAAAACAAGGGGAATTAATTGGTTGTAGAAGTAATGATATTCTGGTTTGTGGGAGTCTAGTTGCATGTGTTTGGGCGGGTGGTTTAGGGTTCCTCCCTCAAGAAAATGTTATGTTTTTGCAGAAAGAAACTGCAATTTCACATAATTTTGGACCATTATTATTTCCATATCAGTGTCTAAAATGTTAGAAAAGCTAAAGCAGATGATAAATAAATAGCACCCAAAAAGCTTAATGACAAGACTTGCTACAGACGTGCACTGGGGCCCGACTGATCTGAGAAAACTCATTTGGTTAGCTTTGATGCCAACTTTTTATATTCATTCCCTGCCCAAAACAGCTTAGGTGCTGCAGCTTAGTCTTATAATAGTTGGAAAAGCCCTGGATCCATTTAAACAAATCTAGTAACCACACTCTGGACATGAATGCACCACAATATTTGTAAAGTTCGACACTCCGACTGGATGAGTCTGGAACCAATAGTTTCATACATATGCTTTTTTATGGTTTCGTCACAATGAGGTCCAGCATGTTAAAGGTCCCATGACATGGTGGTCTTTGGATGCTTTTATGTAGACCTTAGTGGTCCCCTAATACTGTATCTGAAGTCTCTTTTATATAGACCTTAGTGGTCCCCTAATACTGTATCTGAGTCTCTTGTATATAAACCTTAGTGGTCCCCTAATACTGTATCTGAAGTCTCTTTTATATAGACCTTAGTGGTCCCCTAATACTGTATCTGAAGTCTCTTTTATATAGACCTTAGTGTCCCTAATACTGTATCTGAAGTCTCTTTTATATAGACCTTAGGGTCCCTAATACTGTATCTGAAGTCTCTTTTAATAGACCTTAGTGGTCACCCTAATACTGTATCTGAAGTCTCTTTTATATAGACCTTAGTGGTCCCCTAATACTGTATCTGATGTCTCTTTATATAGACCTTAGTGGTCCCTAATACTGTATCTGAAGTCTCTTTTATATAGACCTTAGTGGTCCCTAATACTATATTGGAAGTCTCTTTCCCAAAATTCAGCCGTGGTGCAGTATTCCAGCCACTAGAGCCAGTCCCACAATGAGCTTTCTTAGTATGTGGCATTTCTGAGTCTGTAGCTTTTGAGGAGGAGGGGGGTCAAGGTGAGGCCTTGACCAACTTCCACATTGCTTGTTTGAAAGCCACGATGTCTCTCTCTCTCATGGGGGGGGGGGGGGGGCAAATTCTCTGGGCGCAAAGCAGATAAAGGGAGGTAACCTTCCCCCTTATGACCTCATGAGGGGCAAGATTCCAGATTGACCCATCTGAGCTTTCATTTTCTCAAAGGCAGAGCAGGACACCCAGGGCTCGGTTTACACCTGGGCCGCTCCCAGGCTCTGGAACTCCCTCCCCCAAGAGATCCGTAACTCTGAGTCCCTCACCATCTTCCAGTCCCGCCTCAAGACCCATCTCTTCACCTCTGCAAGTTCCCAAAACCCCCTCCCTTCTCATCTGTGCCTGAATCTTGTTTTAATTTAGCTGTCCATTGTTTTTATTATATTCATGCCCTGTAAAGCGGCTTTGAGTTCATAAAAAGCGCAATATAAATGATTTTTATTATTATTAATAATATTATTACACCTGTCACAGTTTCTAGCCACTGGGGGACCATAGGCAGGCTGGGGGACTCATATTAATGTTAAAAAACCTCATAAAGTGACATTTTCATGCCATGGGACCTTTAAAGAATACTGCAACAGCATCAGTGATCATGGCTCAACATCATCGTCGGTCTATTTCAGTTTACAGAACTCAGCAGTGTCTCCATAATCATAATAAACCCGAAGTCCAGCATACAAGGGCTGAGTGAACGTGGTCTGGACTCTGTGGAGGAGAGTCATGGTATCATCAGAGACGCTGTAGAAGGACAGAGTACCTGCGCTGTGATCCAGGTACACTCCTAGTCTGGAGGACCGAGGACCTGAGACGTAAGTTTGGACGTTGTTGTAACAAAAGATAAAAGTGTTATCTTGACAGTGTAATGCCCAAGACTTGTCATTGTGTCCAAATCCACATTCATCCGGTCTCCCTGCTCTGCTGATGTTCTTGTATGCAACTGCTACATCAACCCCTCCTCCCCTCCACTCCACCTCCCAGTAACTACGTCCGGTCAGACCCTGTTCACTCAGGACCTGCTGCCATTCAGCGAATCTGTCTGGGTGACTAGGATAAGACAGATGTTTTTTCATAAATGTCGCTTTTCTGTCAGAGAGCCACAGCTGGGGGTGTGCTGTGTTGGGATCCAGTGTGATTTCACGTGAATATTTTAAGACTTGAGCTCTGGTCTTGGGCTCTGGTTGTGGATTTGACAGTAAAACATCCACTTCAACCACAGCCAGATAGATATTTGTCCTTATCTCATTTAGAAGCTCCTGTAGTTTATCTCTGGCTTCTGACACGGCCGCTGTCACATCCCTAAAGTAGCGCAGAGGACGGATATTGATGCTGGATGTAGATCCACTGAGTGGTGACAGTGAGGAGTAGTTGTGGAGAAACTGGTTGTGATCCTCTGTGTCTGAGAGCTTCTTCATCTCAGCGTCTTTCCTCTTCAGCTCAGTGATCTCCTGCTCCAGCTTCTCCTGAAGCTCTTTGACTCGACTCACTTCACTTTTCTGCTGAACTCGGACCATCTGCTCCACATCAGAGCTTCTTTTCTCCATGAGACGGATCAGCTCAGTGAAGATCTTCTCGCTGTCCTCCACTGATGTATCAGCAGAGAGATTGATAGCCTCCACCTCCTGTTGAAGCAGCTTTACATCTTTCTCTCTGTCCTGGATTCTCTGCTGGATGTGTTCTCGACTCCCCTCGAGCTCTTTCTGCCTCTCAGTCCTTTCTGCTGCAGCTGAGACTGTGTCGTGGCCTTGATGTTCCTCCACAGGGCAGAGATAACAGATACACTGCTGATCAGTACGGCAGAACATCTTCATCACCTCATCATGACGAGAGCAGATGTTCTCCTGGAGATTCTTGGAGGGCTCCACCAGCTTGTGTTTCTCAAACGCAGCACAGTCATAATGAGTCTGAAGGTGTTTCTTGCAGTAAGAGACCAGACACACCAGACAGGACTTGACTGCTTTCAGTTTTCTCCCAGTGCAGACATCACAGGCCACATCTTCAGGTCCAGCATAGCAGTGATCAACAGGAGCAGCCTGGAGTCCAGTCTTCTTCAGCTCCTCCACTAGAACTGCTAACATGGTGTTTTTGACAACAACAGGCCTCTGTGTGAAGGTCTCCCTACACTGAGGACAGCTGTAGATTTTCTTCTCATCCTCTCCATCCCAGAACTTTTTAATACAGTTCATGCAGTAGCTGTGTCCACAGGGAATAGTCACCGGATCCTTCAGGAGATCCAGACAGATCGAACAAGAGAAAGTTTCCCGGTCCAGCTGAACTCCTTGCTGCGCCATTACAACGCCTGCCTGAGTCTCACTTGAAACTCCTTTGAGCTCTGATCTAAACACAGCAGGTGTTTCTGCAGCAATTGGCACCCGTCAGCTCCTGAAGGGGAGGGGGCGAGGACATACATGGACAGAGGGGAGTTAATGGAGGGAGGGGTGAATCAAGGTTATACATTACAGGAAGAGGAGCAGCTGAGAGAGACAAACGTTGCTTCCCAGGTGTCTTATTTTAAACCGGACGTCGTTCTGGTCCACGTTTGCGAAGGCTGTCTCAAAGCTCTTATTTCAGCCCCGAGGAGCGAGGATGGATCTCTGATCTCTTGCTGGCAGACTGCTGCACTCTCAGAGCAAGAAGGAGGACTACTGCAGGTCCCTGGTTCCAGCAGCAGTCCCAGACTCTTTAATGCTTTAATAACAATATGATCCACCACTGGGCAATATTCGGCACTATGCATATTTATTTATTGCTCTATGTCAACTCCAACTGTGCAATATGTCAAATCTATTCACCCACACCTTCCTCATCTGTACATGTTATATTTATATATATATATATATATATATATATGTATATATATATATATATATATATATATATACATACATATATATATATATATATATATATATATATACATATACACACACACACAGTATACTGTCTGTTTATATAAGGGTGCTTATTGTGTAAATATGTTTGTATTATTACTATTATTAGAACTACTTTTTTTCTTCTTTTTCTTATAATACATTCCGTATATACAGTGAGGAAAATAAGTATTTGAAGTTCTCCCACTTAGAAATCAGGGTCTGAAATTGTCATCGTAGGTGCATGTCCACTGTGAGAGACATAATCTAAACAAAATAATCCAGAAACCAGAAATAGTTTTTTTAGTCTATTTATTTGTATGATACAGCTGTGCATATAAGTATTTGAACACCTGTCTATCAGCTAGTATTCTGACCCTCAAAGACCTGTTAGTCTGTCCTCAAAATGTCCCCCCCCCACTCCATTTATTATCCTAAATTAGATGCACCTGTTTGAGGTCGTTAGCTGCATAAAGACACCTATCCACCCATACAATCAGTAAGAATCCAACTACTGACATGGCCTAGACCAAAGAGCTGTCCAAAGACACTAGAGACAAAATTGTACACCTCCACAAGGCTGGACAGGACTACGGGGACATGTCCAAGCAGCTTGGGGAAAAAAGGTCCACTGTTGGAGCAATCATTAGAAAATGGAAGAAGATAAACATGACTGTCAATCTCCCTCGGACTGGGGCTCCATGCAGGATCTCACCTCGTGGGGTCTCAGTGATCCTAAGAAAGGTGAGAAACCAGCCCAGAACTACACGGGAGGAGCTGGTCCAAGACCTGAGAAGACCTGGACCACCGTTTCCAAGGTTAATGTTGGTAATACACTAAGACGTCATGGTTTGAAATCGTGCATGGCCCGGAAGGTTCCCCTGCTTAAGCCAACCATGTCCAGGCCCGTCTTAAGTCTGCCAACGACCATTTGGATGGATCCAGAGGAGTCATGGGAGGAAGTCATGTGGTCAGATGAGACCAGAATAGAACTTTTTGGTCCTAATTCCACTAACCGTGTTTGGAGAATGATGAGGACAATCCCAAGATCACCATCCCTACTGTGAAGCATGGGGGGGGGGTAGCATCATGCTTTGGGGGGTTTTACTGCACATGGGACAGGGCAACTGTACTGTTTTAAGGAGGAGGACCGGGGCCATGTATCGGGAGATTTTGGGGACCAACCTCCTTCCCTCAGTTAGAGCATTGAAGATGGGTCGAGGTCTTCCAACATGACAATGACCCAAAGACCACAGCCAGGAGAACCAAGGGGGGGCTCTGGAAGAACCAGATCAAGGTTCTGGCGTGGCCTAGCCAGTCTCCAGACCTAAACCCAATAGAGAACCTTTGGAGGGAGCTCAAACTCGGAAACTCAGAAACCTGACTGGTCTAGAGAAGATCTGTGTGGAGGGGGGGCCAAAATCCCTTCTGCAGGGTGCGTGTAAACCTGGTGAAAAACTACAGGAAACGTTGGAAACAAAGGCTACTGTACCAAATATTAACATTGATTTTCTCAGGTGTTCAAATACTTATTTGAAGCTGTATCATACAAATAAATAGTTTTAAAAAATCATACATTGTGATTTCTGGATTTTTTTTTTTTAGATTGTGTCTCTCACAGTGGACATGCACCTACGAGGACAATTTCAGACCCTCCATGATTTCTAAGTGGGAGAACTTGCAAAATTGCAGGGTGTTCAAATACTATTTTCCTACTGTGTGTGTGTGTGTGTGTGTGTGTGTGTGTGTGTGTGTGTGTGTGTGTGTGTGTTGTGTGTGTGTGTGTGTGTGGGTGTGGTGTGTGTTGTGTGTGGTGTGTGTGTGTGTGTGTGTGTGTGTGTGTGTTGCATTTCTAGTTTCAGTGTGGGACGACAGCTGATGGAAGAAAAGACATTGCATCATGTTTTACTAGATTCCAGACAGTTGCTTTATTGCTTAAATAAAAACCAATATTCATACATATGACATTGTAGCCGTGAGTTTCTACTTTCTACCCCCCTGTGTTAGTTTATAAATAGCTGAGCGGTTTATTTCTGATCTGCTGCTACATGAGGAACTAGACAGCTCAGCTCTCTGTCCCCGGTCTCAGAGCTCAGCACGGAGCAGCGGTTTTTACGCACCAAATGCTGTAAAATTGACAAAAAACACAAATTCAATGAAAAGTAGTGAACTCATTATTTATTTAACTTGCGAGGAGCGTTGTTGGGAACCCTCCACGTTACTTTTTTGGACATTATTGTTGAAAGGAACCCAAATTTCTGACATAGAAACTTTTTGGAAAAGGGTCACGTTAGACCTGAAGACACCAGGAGGGTTAAACCATCAACCTGCTGATGAGCATTAGCCTGCGGGGCTAAACCTGGCACACTTACTCTAAATGTTGGACTTTGTGCTCATGCTGATTTATGTACTTGTCCCTTTTTGACCCTCATGTTGTCCTTGGGTCAAATTGACCCATTTTCAGATAATTTATAAAAAAAATTTTTTTACAAAAAAATGGGCCGTTGAAATAAGCGCTGAAAATATCAACATTAAAAATATCAAAAGAAATTGAAAAAAACATCAAGAAAAGCACCCACAACATTGTTTCTCAAATTGGGGGTACATGTACCACTAGGGGTACTTTGGAGTACTACAGGGGTGGTGTACCACTAGGGGTACTTTGGAGTACTACAGGGGTGGTGTACCACTAGGGGTACTTTGGAGTACTACAGGGGTGGTGTACCACTAGGGGTACTTTGGAGTACTACAGGGGTGGTGTACCCCTAGGGGTACTTTGGAGTACTACAGGGGTGGTGTACCCCTAGGGGTACTTTGGCGTACCGCAGGGCGTACGTGAAACTTTTGCAAAAATGCTAATTTAAATGTCATGCATAATTCCTAAAATAATAATCCTATACTAATGAAAGTGATGGATTCTACGCATTAAATAATTTTTTAAAAATCCATAATAAACCTCATTTGTATTATTTTATGCCTAATTTTTGAGTTTAAAAGCAGAAATTATGAAACATTGACAATTAAGTTAAAATACGAGGAAGACTTTTGTCAGAGTTCATTACGGAAATGTTTTTTAAACCATTTAAACAGTTTTTTCTCCTCCAAATGCTGTAAAATTTAACATAACATCCAGAATTCAATGATATTGCGAAGAATGTTGTATTGAACCAACCGTGTTTTTTTTTGTTTTTTTTGCCAATTTGGTTAAAACAAACACATATTTTTTGAGTGGAAACTTTGAAAAACGGGTCAGGTTGGACCCCGAGGACAACAGGAGGGTAAATATTCTCCTTAATGATTATTAAATGCTCTCGAATGTTTTACGTAAAGCATTGTGAATCGCCTCGTTGTTGAAATGTGCTGTTTAGATAAAGCTGAACGCAATATATTGGGACTGGAAAAAAAAAGAAAAAAAGTCTTTTAAACCTAAAAAAACAACACTGCATGTCTGAGTAAATATGCCTGGATCTCAATGGAAATTAAAGACCATTACGCCTGAGATTTTAGCGTCTGCTCATGTTTTTCTGAGGCGCTTCACGTGTATGATTTGGATTTATCAAACCGCCGGCCGTGAGCAAAGAAATTAGCAAACGCTCGTCAGCATGTAATTAAAACGACTCCTGAAACCCAACTAACCGCTAGCCTGGTAGCTGGTTAATTAATAACATGACTTGACTGCTCTGCCAACACTAAACGTCACCTTTCTTTAAGCATGAAGCGAATCGGTTAATGAGCTAGTTCGTTAGACTGCAGCATGAGAGGGCCCGTTGGTCCTGAAAACAGTTCCAGCTAATTAGCAGCAAATAATCAAACCGTTCTATAAAACACGAGACAAAGACTGCGTCCGAAATCACTCCCTTTCAACTTTACGATGCTCTATATGCTCTATAATTACCCTGCACCATGTCATCTGAGTGTGAAATGTGTGCTCTATGTAGCCCGGTGCAACAGAATGAAAAGAATAAAATAAATGTCTAGGGCATGTACACTTCTGTCTGTTAACATGGTTTAAAAAAAAAGTCAATTAACAAGAGCACACGTTTCTCCCATCCCAGAATGCTGTGTGGACTAGCCAGACCCTCCTCCGCCGCGCTGTGGAGGAGGGTCTGGCGATGCGAGACTGCCTCCGGTTGCTCCGGTTACTAGGAGTAACGGGTAACTAGCAGTACAGTCAGAAAGGTTTACTGGCTGCACGACACCGGCACATTTACAGGAAAGCTGATTAATATAGTAAATAAAGAGTCTCAGTTTCCTAATCGCTGTGAGTAACCGACTGAGAGTCCGTTACGTAGATAGTAATGACTGAAGATTCGAGGGTCGGGGGGATTTCGGACTCAGAAGAGTGACGGTCGTTACGGTGCGCAGCGCTAGAGCTTGTAGACTGATGTGAGCACTTGCAGAACGGAAAATTGTGTTAAAATTTGTGAAAATGTGTATATATATTTTAATTATTGTAATTGTATTTATTGTAATCATGTGTTAGTGTCTCGGGGAGAGAGTCGGAGTGGAGGAGACCTTTTATTTAGAGTTTTATGTCCCCGCTGTCCGTCCTGTCCTGTGGTCCTTTGGCCTTCTTTTAAACAGCTTTTTAGACCCGAACCAGGTTTTTTAAAGGAGGTTTTAAGTGTTTTATTCCCACTGGTGGTCCCCCTTGTGCCGGTGCCCCTCGCAGGGCCCATCCAGGGCGCTACGTTTCTACCCTAACCTAAGAGGTTGTTTAAAAAAAATCTGAACTTGTAGTTGAAATGTGCATTTTTCACATCAGGTCTACAAGCTCTCGCACATATTTACCGTAGTTACGCACCATAGTTACGCACCATATTTCCCTTCATACAGACGGATGTTAAGGATCTAAAAGGTCAAAGGCGGGGGTCGGCAGGTGGACTCAGCAGTGGACTCAGCAGGTGGACTCGTCCATCCTCTGGGGCCGGGCTGACTGACAGGTGCTGGGCGGGGTGAAGACGTCGGGGTCTCTGATGCCCAGGCGGAGGTTGAAGAAGCGGGTGGAGGTGGTGACGCTGCTGTTCCTGACGTAGGTCTCCTGCACCGGGTAGCAGTCCTTCACGGTGTAAACGCCCACCCAGGTCTCATCTGGGGGAGAGACCAGCACAACACATCAAATCAAAGCTTTATTCCACAAACAGCTGCTCTTAAAACCTGGGGCTCCTTTGATCTTAATAGACTGTGTTGCTATGGTTTCCCAGTTCAACGACATATTTCCTGGGAACGTTGTGAAAACGTTGCACAACGGGCTTTGAGATACGTCTTCTCTCGTTGATTGGCTGTGTCCCAAGATGATGTCCAATCAGCAGAGACGTGCTTATGAACTCGTGGTAGTAAAATGGCGCGTACAGTGGTGCTCATTAGTTTATGAACTTATGCTAAAGATGACTAAATTAAGAGGAATAAAAACACCAAAAAATCATCTTTTGGAAATTTATTTTAATGCCTTAATTACAAAAAAATAGGTAAAATCAACCTTTAAGGACACCAGTTTTCTTTGTGACTGAATAATGCATCGCAAATAAATAAATAAATAAATGTATTATTAAAAATTATTCTTCCTTAAAATACAGGGGCATAAGTATACACACCCCCTATGGTAAATTCCCATAGAGGCATGCAGAGTTTTATTATTAAAGACCAGTTATTTCATGGATCAGGACACTATGCATCCTGATAAAGTTCCTTGGCCTTTGGAATTAAACTAAACTGTGTGTGTTGTGTGTGTGTGTGTGTGTGTGTGTGTGTGTGTGTGTGCGTGCGCGCGCACAAAGCCAAGGGAACATTATCAGGATGCATGGGTTCCTAAACATATGAGCACCACGGTATATATATATATATATTATATATATATAATATATATATATATATATATATATATTATATATATACACACACACACACACACACACACATATATATCAAAACATCTTCCAAACATGTACTTTTTTCAATTTGATTTCCAGTGTCGTTCACAGTTTTTATTCAAAATCTGTCTGTTCTCTTAATGTTAGCATTTCAAAAATTAAAATAAAAAGCTCCACTGTGCACAAAGTTCTAAAACCCAGACTTACGTCGGCGTGCCGGCTTCCTGTCCGACCACTCCTGGACCTCCACGTTGTCCCCGGGGCCTCCGATGATGTACTGGTCCTCGAAGGTGGAGTTGTCTGGGATGTCGAAGGGGTCCCAGTCCTCCGTCAGAGCCACCTTAGAGCAGTCCTTGGTCTTCTGATCGATCTGGAACATCACCATGCTCTGGTACAAGTAGATGTATTCAAAGAACCTGGAGCGGGGGGGGGGGGGGGGGGGGACCAGGGAGCAGAAGTTGTGATGCAAGCGTTGAATTTGAGGACACGTCCTCACGTACCAAGACAATCTTCTTCTTCCCCGTCTTCCCTGGCGTTGTTTGAAGAATCAGATCCATTTTTAACCCTTGTCTGGTTTTTGGGTCAAATTGACCCATTTCAAATTTACAGAGAAGAAAAATGGGACAAGTTACATGTTTTCTGCCTGAAACCAGCGTCCTTTCCTTATTTCCTGTGATAAACACGTATTCCTGACTCAGAACATTATTCTGGATATGACACTCATGTTGTTTCCATAGTGGATTTTTAACATGAATTATAACTTATGATAAAAACCCCACTTCCATGTTTAATAGTGTGCTAGTAGAGACTGATGCATTCCCTGAACATAGATGTTATCTCAGCTGTTGGAAATGGAGATAAAGACGATATTTGTTAATAGATTATGAAGTAACATTTGATTTCAGAATTGTTTTTAAAACCCCAAATAAGTCAAATGTTTGGGTAAAGTTTTATGCGATTTAAGATACATATTTCACAGGTACACAATGTGTAAATTGTTAAATATATCTACAGTATATATTGTTAATATCATGGGTTATCAGTTAATTAGCTTTAGATATCGAGGCTATTTCACTGCTACATTACATATTAAAACATTAGGCTGATGTGGGTCCTGCTTAGACCATAAAGAGACATTATTATTATTATTATTTAAAGGCATGCGGGTCTTACTTCTGACACGGGGTGTGTTTCTTGTTCTGCTGCAGGATCCGGATCCTGTGGTTCAGGCCGTCGTAGGACACGGCGGCCCGGTTGTTTCTCCCGGTGCTGTGGTCGTACAGCACCCAGCTGCCCTCCCACTGCGGCGGGGCGAGGCAGGGCCCGGCCACCGGGGACCCGTTGAGCCTGGGGGGGCCGAGGACCGACGCCCCGGCAGCGGCCAGAAACACCAACAGTACTCGGTGCATTGCGTCTCTAGAGTCCCGTTAGCTTTATCCCGGTGTTATGGTTGGTGCTGAGGTTGCACCTGCCGCCGAAAAGCAAGCTAGAAATACACGTGAAAGGCTTTCCGGTTGGAGTTTTCAAAATAAAAGTTTGTAAAAAGAAAAAATTACATGCTTTTTCTGAGCCTTTTGAAATTATACGTGGTTTCCCCCCCCAATTTATAAAGTTTTTTTTAATTTTTTTTTTTTTTACATTTGTTACTTTTTTCAACATGTTTTCACACTTTGACATGTGTTCACATTTTAGTCACTTTTGACATTTTTCTCTTTTTTAATAATCATTTTTAATAATTTAATAATTTCTGAAATAGAAACTTTTTGGAAAGGGGTTAAATTTGACCGGAAGACAACAGGAGGGTTAAACTTTTGGGGTGTTAATTTAAAGTAAAGAATAAATAGATATGTTTTTGTTGTTGTTGTTGTGATTCTTCTCTCTGCCACTAGAGGGCTGACGTTCCTTACGTTCACGACTCACGTTATTTCAGCGTCACTGTATGACGCTGCGTGATGACGTGTACGCACTCGCTAGCAAACATGGCGAAGAAACAACGTGGGAAAAGCGCTCCGTCTTCAAAGACGGCGGATATGAAGAAACAGACTGAACATTTCAATTTAATACTCGAGTCCAGTGACGACGAGGCGCCCGAAGAGGTGACCTTTGAAGATTCAAAGGCTGAAGCTCTACGGAGCATGAAACAGGCGCTGGACACGGCCCGGAGGTAACGTTAGCTAGCCGCAAAGCCAAACCCCATCCAAAAAAGAGCTACTTTTTGGTGTTTCCATAGTAATAAGCATGATAAAATACACCGAAAGAGTTATATTGCACATATTCTGATTTCTTTTGGAGCCCTTTTTACTTCGGCGTGTATATTAAGCACCGAGCAGATCACTAAATGTTCAATTAGTTTCATAATTAAACAACGTTTCCAAAAATGCGTGGTTTCGAGACTGCAGAAAGGCTGATGGATGTTTGTAACGAGGCGCCGTTTTTGGATTACATTAATGCCGATATGAAGGGTGTCTCTCACAAAGTCAGAATTGGTATCATGTCAAAAAAAATGGAGGCCTCTTAGTTATCTAATGGAGGTTAATGTGGTCTGATCTATCCAGAAAAGCACGATGTCCGCTTTAACCGTTTAACCAGGATAACTATATATATATATATATATATATATATTATATATATATAACACTTCCATGTTTGCAGGGAAAAAGAGCAACTGAAAGAGAAGAGGAGGAAGAGACAGGAACTGTTCCAGGAGCAGAAGGTGTGTTAAAAGCCAATAGTAATTTTTTTAAATTAATTTAATTTACACTCCTTATTGATCCCCTATGGGGAAATTACAAGTTACACTCTGTTATTATTATTACACACAGGCCTGAAATACACAAACATGCTCAGGTCCGTTACATGCACTAATGGAGAGATGTCAGAGTGAGGGGGCTCTGAACAGGCGCCCTGAGTTTGGTGCCTTGCTCAAGGGCATGTTGCCCAGGAGGTGAACTGGCATCTCTCCAGCTACCAATCCACACTCCGTACTTTGGTCCGTACGGGGCCTTAAACCGGCAACCCTCCGGTTACTGCCACCCCCAAAGTACTAGCTTTAAATTAGCTCAACTAATTTGAATGATGCAGAAGTGAATATATAATAACATCTCTCTTCATTCGGCTGTTTGCCACAGAAAAGGAAACTCCTACCTGCCGACGTGTTGGAGGAAATCGACTCGGCTCCTTCAAAGTAAGAGCTGGTCTGACTGATGCCGCAGCGCTTTGGACATTTTTTTGCTCCTCCATCTGCTTAAAAAAACCTTTCAATTTGCTTTATTCACAGGATGCGGAAACAGTGTCAAGAAGAAGGTAAAGAAGCTCATTTCTGGCATCAGTTTTGAAACATGTTCACTTTTTTTAGTAGAGCAGCAGAAGAATAGAATAAGCTTCAGATCTTATATCTCCCACCCCCCCCAACCTGACCCCCCCCCCCGCAGAAGAGGAGCAGCAGGAGGCTGAAGAGGATGAGCAAAGAAAGAAGAAAAGGAAGAGGAGCGGCAAACTGGCACATGCCCGGAAGTATGTAAACTCCGCTTTCCCACACAGGCTACATCTACACGACTACGTTTTCGTATTTGAGCAGAGGTTTACTAATCTCTCTGTATTAACACATCTGACGTCACATCACATGACCGTTCACACACACACACACTGGGCATGTGCGCGCCGGTGTAAACAGGAAGCAGATTGTCTGACGTTACTCTGTGGGTGAAAATCATCGATGTAGGAGATGACTTACGTTGCATGATCCAAGGGAAATATCTAACTGCTGTTATTTTTGACTGATATTGCAATTGGATTCCCAATATCGGAGGGAATGATCATTTTTCTGTCACTCATTTTCATTGAGAAAAATGAAAATTGTGTGATTTTAGTCCAGATTTCGATAAAACATTGTGATTAATTGGGCAGTCCTAATGCAAAGTAGCGTGGATGTAGCCACAGTCTAACAGTCTTTCCTCAAGGTCCATTTTAAGAGCTTTAAATCCTCTTCTCCCAAAGTTTGAGAACTTGTTTCCTTGTGTCAGTCTGAAGGGGAACTACACGGTGCAGACGGGGAAGGAGCGCGGGGCGGCGTCCTTCCAGCAGCAAGCGGCCCAGGACTTCCTCCAGTCCAGGATGTACGGACCAGGAAGCTGCAGGAGCACGAGTAAGACGCCGGCAGCTCAAATATGAGCGTCTTATTAAAAGGTTTTAACATAAAAATAAATGTGCTTCTTCAGTAGGAGCGAAGGGGATGATTTGGTCTTTTAAAGGGAATTTAGTAACACAAGGGTAAAGAATTAGACCAACTACCGCTTACTGTCAGTCAAAGCTGCAAAGTGGTCTGATTTAATATGTATAGTCTTATTTAACCCTGGTGGTGTTTTTCTGGGTCAAAATTAAAACCTTTTGCTGCTTTTTCCTTTATGTTGTCATTTTTTTCTGCGCCTTTTGACGTTTTTTTTGCCCCCACATTTTTGGACATTTTTGTCTCTTTGTTCAATGGTCTTTTGACTGCTATAAAATTTAAAGAAAGCAGTGGGCTGATCATCTATTTTACCTGTTGTGTGGAACAATCCGTGTTATTTCTCTGAAATTTTGGTTGGAAGACACTTTTCTGATAACGATTTTTTTCAAAATGGGTCAAATTTGACCCGAGGACAACACAAGGATTGTGTATTTAATATCTATTATATATATATCTCTATATTATATATATCTCTATATATATATATCTCTCTATATATATCTCTAATATATCTCTTATATATATCTCTCTATATATTCTGCTATATATATCTTCTATTATATCTCTCTATATATCTCTATTAATCTCTCTATATATCTCTCTATATATCTATCTATATATCTCTTTATATCTCTCTATATTCTATCATATATCTATTATGATCTATTAATATATCTATATATCATCTCTATCTCTATCTCTATCTCTATATCTATACCTATCTCTATCTCTATTCCTACTCTCTATCTCTCTCTATCTCTCATTCTCATCTCTCTCATATCTCTATACTATCATCTATCTATCTATCTATTATCTATCATTATCTATCTATACTATCATCTATCTATCTAGTCTCTATATCTCTATCTATAATTCTCTATATCTCTCTATATCTCTCTATATCTCTCTATATTCTCTATATCTCCTATATCTCTCTAATCTCTCTATATCTCTCTATATCTTCTATACTCTCTATATCTCTCTATATCTATCTCTATCTATCTATCTCTATCTATCTCTATCTATCCTATCTCTATCTCTATCATCTCTATCTATCTCTATCTATCTCTATCATCTCTATCTAATCTCTACTCTATCTTATCATCAGTCTATCATCTATCTATCTATCTATCTCTATCTATTCTATCGATCTCTCTATCTCTGATCTCTTCTACTCTCTATCTATAATCATATATATCTATAATCATAACTATATCTATATATATCTATCCCTGCAAGCTACACTCTGTGGCAGAAGTCTGATCTGTCTCAATTTGAGCGTTGCTACAGTGACGTCCCGTCCCACTGAGGCGTCCCCTCCCCTGGGACGCCTGCTGCAGACGAGACGGCGACATGAACAGCTCTCCTGTCGTGACTTTCATTTGCATCCTGGCTGAAGCTTATTCACCGCTTTGTTTTTGTCGTCCTGCTTCCAGGCAACGAGCTGCTGTCGCTCCAGAACAAGACGGGGAGAAATAAAAGCGCAGCGGTGCAGTTTGTCAAGAAAGACTGGGGTAAGTTCAGTAGATTAAGCTTTAAAAAGATAAAGAAAAATAGGTTTTTAACCCTGAACACTAGGGGTGGGAATCACCAGAGGCCTCACAATACGATATCACTATGCAATATCATCACGATGCTTATGTTACGATACAATTGCGATTTTAAAGTTCAGTAGATTAAGCTTTTAAATATATATATAAATATATATATAGAAAAATGATTTAACACTGAACACTAGCGGTGGGAATCAGAGGATATCATCACTATGCAATATCATCATGATACTTATGTTACGATAATGCACTTTTAAACATATTTCAATATTCTTGCAGTTTTATTTTATTCCCAATTTCAAATGATGTCCTCAAAAGGAAACTTTGTCAACATCTGTTGCATCTAAAAAAAAAAAAAATATTAGTTCATATCACTTTAATTTTATTGCTGCAAAATGGGATTGTGAAGCAGACAAAATGCCCAACACATGTATAATAGTAGATTTATACTTGGCTCCTGTGTATCGATACTGTATTGCCACAGAAAATACTGTGATACTATGCTGTATAGATCCCCCCCCCCCCCCCCCCTCTACTGACCACTGAGTTGTGTCCCAATAACACAGATACTGGAATATCTAGTATGCAGACTGAATATTATGCTCAAAGACAAGTTGTTGGTCTGTCTCCACTCACCTCTGTCTCTTCTTCCTGATGCTCCAGCCTGCGACCAGAAGGCCAAAGCAGAGAAGCTGAAGAAGAGATGGGTCCACAAGCAGCAGATTCCGTCCTGCTGAGACCCGGTCGGACCGACTGCACGTCTCCATCGACACCTCGACCCGGGATAGCAGACCTCACGGTTCCTCCTGCACACTGGATTTAAACGGCTGTCTGTCACGGCCGAACCGCCAGCAACACGCAGGAAGACTGCACGGGGACGCGGTCTGGACATATTATGTTGACTCAATGTGGACACGCTCGCAGCGTGAATCACCAAGAATCAAGCAATAGACGGAGAGACGTGCAGGCGCAGCAGATCAGACACATTGAAGCCTTTTTTTTTTTTACTGCTTTACCAGCCATCAATGGGAGTCTCATAACATTTGGTTTTCTCATCAGAGCAGAATCAGACCTCTTTTTCTTTAAAATGACTGTATAAATAAAAGCTTGTTATTATATCTGTATCTCTAATAATATACTTACATAGTGAGTTTGAAAGCTATCCAGCAGACATGAGATGAATTGTCGTCAATCTACTTTTCCAGAGGTTCGTTAGAAATTTGCAGTTTTTTCGTACACTACAAAGCAAGGATCAGCTGTTCCTTGTCAGAAGATAGTCTGACAGTATAGTATTTGGTTTGGACTGTTGATTGGTCAAAACCAGCATTTTAAAGACATTACATTTGGCTCTGCTACATTAAAGACTTAAACATAAATAAGTTGCAGCACTGACTCAAAATCACGAGTACTGAGTAAATGGAAGAAAAACCAGCTCACAGTAATCACTAAAGAGACATTTTATAATCGCTTAAAGTTGAAATAGGATTAGCTAAGAGTTGAAATAGTTACCAACCCTATTTGACCTATTTCAAATGTTAGCTAAGAGTTGAAATGGCTAATCCTATTTTAACCTATTTCAAATGTTAGCTAAGAGTTGAACTAGTTAGCTAAAAGTAATGGCTTAAAAGTATCAATGATGATCAATGGCACTAGTCCCAGCAGCCTAAAAAAGGTTGTGGTGGTTTGATTGCTGAACAAACCAGCCTTACCCTTGACAATTCAATTTGATCAAGTAGTTAACAATATCTACTTTTACACAATGAATGTTATATATTTGGAACACATTGAATCGATTGAGGTGCGTGAACTCATCTGACGGCTGCAGGGGTTCCTCGGACCAAAAACCGCTGCATAAACGCACGTGTAGCACCGCTGGGTAACTTAACCCATAACCTAGTTATTAGTAGATTTATATTTTTGTATTAATCGGTTACTGCAAAGTAACTACAGTTGTCAGAGTAACAGTGCAGCAGAACGAACAATATTTCCCTCTGAGATGTAGTGGAGTATAAGTATAAAAATGGAGAAAAAAACTCAAGTAAATACTTCGTTACATTTCACCACTGGGCACATGATATCTAATCAAATAAATAATTGCTTCACAGAAATGCCGAATATGTGTTTTTGATTATCAATTATCAAGCAATTACTTTAGTCTGTCCACCAGAGAATACGGAAGTTTATTTTTTAACAATTATGCCACAGTTAGTGTGAATATGAGTTATGAATTTCTTTTTTTCACATTATAGACTAAGGGTTAGTTAGTCAGAAACTACATCAACAACTGGGCTTTAAGGTGGACCTTTCTTCCTGGTTTCATATGTGGGTTACAGTGTTTTTAAAGACACTTTGCAGGATTATCTTCGGACATGTCATTCAGGATCAAACTGAAGCGCCTCAGCAGGTTAAAGAGTCCATACGTGGACTCTTTAGAGTCCATACGTGTCTCTAAACGCAGGACAAAACTGTTTGGAGGCAGACTTCAGCTCCAGGCGTCATGCAGCATCCAGACACGTGTCATCATTTGTTACTTTTAATATAAATCTTTTCACCCTCACACAAATTGCACTCTCTCCCCCCCCCCCCAATGGATACACAGTCAGCAGTCGAGATCTTACTGGTTGACATCTTCCTTATACACGGTGAACTGGCTAAAAGAAGGAGAAACAAAAAGAATAAAATAAGAGACATCTAACGTGATCTTACCACCACTTTACTATGGCATGCATAGGTTTCAGACCTTACTCAGAAAGAGACAACAGACAGACACTTTGTCTAAGAAGTTCTTAAAAAAAAAAGGGATGCCGTGACTGCTTGCGATCGGAAAAATAAAATCAAAGAAACAAAACGACAAAAAAAAAAAAAAAAAACAGAAGTACAGAACAGGTCGGTTCCACCTAGAGGAAAAGATGGAGGTCGTGTCTAGCGAACGCCTCGTCACAGGCTTCAAAAACACAGCTGCAATGTCATCTTCCTAAAATATTTGGTTCTTTTTTTTGTAAATGTGGTAGCCACAGTGTTGACAATACTGAGTTAATTTCGTTTTATCCCCCCCCCCCCATCCAGTCAGTGTTTTAAAAAACACGGCCTCGAAAAACATCAAGACAAAAAGAGGAAGAGGAAGCTCACCTCTGAGCGATGTTGGGCGGTTGGAAAGGAGCAAATTAAGGGCCCGTCACACCTGAACGCTATTTCAACAGCAGCTTCTTTAGAAAATATTAACGTCAGACAGCGAAACTCTTCCAGGGAGCAACACCGAGTCAAGGTCGACCGAAGGTTAACGAGCTGGATCGGTCAAACCCAAAACAAAACAAGCAACACATTTCATTTCTGCTAACCCAACAGTTAAAGATGCGGTAGGTAAAGACTTAGAAAACTGTCATATTTGCTGAAACTGACCCCGTATTCTAGTAGAACTACATGAAGCAGGTAATTAAAAGAAACCTTCCACCTACAGCCTGTGGTGCGATTTGCAAAAGGTCCCATGACCACGTGCTCTTTATATAGACCTTAGTGGTCCCCTAGTACTGTATGAGGTATCTTATGACCTCACAAGGGGCAAGATTCCAGATCAGTCCACCTGAGCTTTCATTTTCTCCAAAGGCAGAGCAGGATACCCAGGGCTCGGTTTACACCTATCACCATTTCTAGCCCCTGGGGGGGACCATAGGCAGGCTGGGGGGGAATTCACATTAATGTTAAAAAAACCTCATAAAAGTGACATTTTTCATGCCATGGGACCTTGAAGCAAACTGAAATTAGTTTTTTGCAAATAAATTACTTCATACATCCTAGGTGTTTGCCTTGTTAAGAAGAAGTTTTTAAAGTTTTTACTTATTTTTCTTCAACAATGTGTGTGAATTAGTGAATTTTTGGAACCAATCGTTGACGTTGGGACTAGTAAATCGGTTTTATACGACATCTGTGTGAGCTGGCCCTTATATATTTTATATCATTGCTTCAATTCCAACAGTAACAGGCAGTTAAACAGCCGGGGTGGGGGGGGGGGGCACTTCAATAGCCGTTTCCTTGTCCAGTGGTTCCCATACTGGGAACAGAGACACGCTGAGGTCCCGTAAGGACCGGCCTGGAGTTATTTTCACTTTGTAAACTGTACATTTCTTCATGAAAATGAACGGGTGATGTTGTAAAGTTTGGTAACCACTGGCTCGGTTCCATCTGTGATCTGAACGCTGCGTTACTCTGGACATTAGTCACTCCTGCCGTAACACAGGAAGCGCTGAGAACAAGGACTACTCCATGGTGTGGAGTTTATGACACTCTGGTCATGTAACATTTTCCACTTAGATCCATCATAAAGAGGGACAGCAAGTCTCGAAAAGTAACTAGCGGGAATCAGCGCTAATTGTTAGCAAGCTAGCTAGTTTCCACTTTTCGATTGGAATACAAAGACTTGGAAAAAAAAGGAAGAAAAATGAACTTATTTCACTTTAAACCTTGAAGCTACATGGCTGTGATAGCTCGCAGTCAGTAGCGCACCACAGAAGTTGACAGCGCGTCGCCTAGCAACGCCGGCTCTCAGTTGTCAATCAAAAACGGAAACGTCCACTCAAAGGCTGCTTAAAGCTTAGACACCGTTTCTAGAATATGTCCAAGAATGCTTGAAGAAAAAAAAAAAAATATTTATGCAAACATGTCTGCAGCTTTGTTATCTTTCCTTACACGAAAAGCGTCAAGAACTGAAATTTCAGTTTTACTTCATCTTATTTAGAAGCTGGCCTTATAGCAGCTACGTTTGGCTGTTGCTTGTGTTTCTGGTCCGAGTTTGAGTCTGAAAATCTGTTCTGTGTTGCACTGTAATTGAGGCCTCCTGGGGGGGGGGGGCTGCTTGGTTAGTTAGGACCATTCTTAAACAGAGGAGGCGGAGGAAAGGGACATTTTGGCTCCTGAGTTCTTTGCGGGTTAAGGATTAGCATAGACATCGATACGAAAATAAAGATTAACAGTGTTTGCATCAAACTTGCTGTGCAGCTGGGGGTTTGGGGTTTGTGGGTTGGGGGGGGGGGGGTCACACAAGTAAAAATAGGGCCAGAGATCATCGCAGGGTTCCTACACAGGGTCTCCATTTTAGAAACTCCTGACTTTGTCCAGAAGTGGCTGAAGACTCGTTCGCATTAATTTGCAAAATTAAGCTAGGCTGTAGTAAAGATTACGTCACTGTAAGTACCACAATATGTGCAATTAAAAAAAAACAAAAACAACAAAACAAAAACCTCAGTTTTAGGACTTCAGAGCAGTTGTGTTTTTCCAAATCTTACAGACGTGGAACGGGTCAAATGTAATTAAATGTAATCGGCTTCCCACCTGCGTAGGAACCCCGGAGTCAACGGAACTGGGGACATTAAAACCTGGTGCACACTCGGAACCACCGGCATGCTGCAGGAGTCACTGGTGTCGGTACAAAGCATTAAAGGATTGTTGTTGTTGTCGTTTTTTTCAATGATTTCCTTTCATTTGATAACTAAATATTTCACTCTATCGATATAGTTCCATTTTTGTTAAATTCATATATAAACGTTAACATGTACACACGCTCGTCACTGGTAATCCGTGGAATCGGGACCTTTATTATAGTAAGTGGAACTCGCTCTTGCTGGCGCTCAACAAATATACTGTGAATGCAAGTAACAATAATTAATATGATGATGATAATAATAATAATAATAAGAATAATAATAATAATAATAATAATAATAATAATAAGTGGCGGCGTCTGCACCGTGCCTTGTAAACCTGGAAAACTAAAAACAAAAGCCAGGTAATGACCTCTCTCCAGTCCCTCCACTTGGCCCGTGAAAAAAACTAAACAAAACTGTTAATGGGGGGGACGGTGGGGGGGTGGAGTTGAGTCGAGACTGTAGTTTCTCTCTGGCTTCTTCCTCCAAAAGTCCAGAGTCCACATGCGTCACACAAATCTCGCCAATGTCCTGAAGTGAGTGGAGGGTGGAGGAGGGAGGTCGGCGTAGGGGGTAGGTGGGGTGGGGGGGGGGGGGGGGGGGTGTTGGGGTAGGCTCTCTAACGGGAGCACAGCGTTGGCCGGAGTTCGGACTTTTCCAAATCCTGGTTTCAGCATCAGCCTGCCTCCGCGTTTGCGTCTGTTATGAGTGTGCATGCGCACATCTTGCCTGACGAGCCAGGTTTACAGGGTGGTCGGCGATGGCGGTCACTCGTCTTTTTTATCTTCTTCTTCTTATTATTTTTTCCATTTCTAATGGAGCCACGGTTGTTGTTGTTGTTTTTTTGTCAGTCTGTCCGCCCTGGTTTGATGCCCCCAGACATACGGGGGCCTGGTATCTGCGGCGAGTCCACACGAGTTGGAGTATTTTCAAGTCAGCTACTCTTGGTTGGCGCCCGCCCCGCGGTCCTGCCTCGGACGGCTGGAGGCGACGGCAACCAAGGTGGAGGCGTATTTTCATATTTACGATGGAAAGGGAGGTGGTGTGTGTGTGGTGTGTGTGTGTGTGTGTGTGTGGTGTGTGTGTGTGTGTGTGTGTGTTTTAAATGTATGTTGTGTGCGTTAGCAGTCGAAAGAGCTGTCCAGAGAGGACTCCCGCTCCCCGGTGGTCGTCAAGCCGATCAGCAAAAGCAGAACAAGAAGCAAGTGAGGTGGTTAACTACCGCTTGATGAGTCTCCTCAGCTAATAGGACTACACTGATGGAGGAGGTGGAAGAAGCCATTTGGACAGGCCCTCAGAGTGGTGTGTGTGTGTGTGTGTGTGTGTGTGTGTGTGTGTGTGTGTGGTGTGTTGTGTGTGTGGTGTGTGTGGTGTGTACATAGGGCTAGTGCAGGTAATCGTCCACAGAGGCGAAGGCGCAGGAGCGCTGCCTGTTCGTGCCATGATGGAGAGGCACTGGGCGGCCTGACCACGGCCTGGGCCAGGGGGGGCTGCTTGGGCAGGTTGTGAGTCTCTGGAGGGAAAAAGGAAACGAGAGGGGGGGGGGCGGGGAGGGGGACGGGGACGGGGGGGGACAACAATGTCAGGACTGCAGGAGTGATGAGGTGTCCATGCAGAACTCACCATAGTTTGATTGACTTAATTGGCTACAGCTTACATCAAGAAGGCAATTTCACTGGGATGAGTTCACTCAAAAATGTAAAAAGAAGGATAATTTACACATTTCTTCCTAAAGGTTTCTGCACCAGTCAAAAGTTTAGAAGCTTTCCCAAACAGGTGAAAAAGTAAACATGTCCAAACTTTTGACTGGTACTGTAGATCTTCAAATCAACTCAGACATACCATTACATTTATTTATTTATTTTTTTTTTTAAGTTAGATGCAGATCATTTTAATATAAAGCTCCTTCAGATGGGACTAATCTTCTGAGATCTGTCCCATAATACCACTGGTTCAGGACATTTTCTCATGTTAAAAACCACCAGTTTATGCTTTTAACTTACAGGGTTTATTTACGGTCTTTTGTTTAATTGTGCTATAGAAAAAAACTGCTTAAATTTGCTCTTTATTCTGATGTAATTGAGCCATTATCCTGGTTATTGTATCTAATTATCTTGTGTAACAGCTGGGGGTGTGTGGGTGAGAGAGGTCGAGCAAGCTGTCTGTACTTGTGTATTTGAAGGTGTGTGTGTGGTGTGTGTGTGTGTGTGTGTGTGTGTGTGGTGTGTGTGTGTGTTACGTAACACTGTTCTGTTTGTATGGGTTGTATAATTTCATATTTTGTGTTTATAGGACCGGGTTGTATAATTTCATATTTGTGTTATAGGACTCCCTCAAAAATTAGATGCTACATCTCTTGCGTATTCAAACTAAAAGGTGACGGAGCTACCGTCTACGTGTCTTATGGGCTCGTATTTAAACACATGTTAATACAGACGGCGTGGACAGCCGACCTACCTAATATTGCACTGTTGAGAGTGGAGCAGACGGGCTCTCTCTGGATGGCATCCAGCTGGTAGCCGACTGGGCTGCTCCAGGGGTCCGAGTAGGCCAGCAGGCTGAACGCATCCTGCAGCCGAGACACCAACAACAACACATCAGAGCACAGCGCTTCACTTTCTCTTCTACACCTAGACTACGAGACCACGTGGACTGTTGTGACACCACTACGGGTCTATCAGTTCTGTAAATTCCTTTAGTCTCCGTCATCATAGGTTGTAATAAAAACTTTGTAATACCTTGCTACCGTTACTATATTTATATTCTGTGCTTTGTGACTGATTTTGCTGCTGTAACGCCGTAATGTCCCATTTTTCTTGGGATCCATATCTATCTATCTATCTATCTATCTATCTATCTATCTATCTATCTATCTATCTATCTATCTATCTATCTATCTATCTATCTATCTATCTATCGTACTTAAGTAGATGTTTCACGTGTTTGTACTTTACTTATTTACATTCCCAGAAACCCTTACTTTTACTCCACTACCACTTCCCCGGAGCATCTTAGTTACTCGTTACTACAAAATAAAATCAAAGAAATTTGTTACAATGAAAAAAAAAAAAAAAAAAAAAAACAACACAGGTTAGGCAAATCATTTGCTCCTGAATTGCCAAGATACTGCACCCTCCATTCCAGTTGGTGACGTAATGCCTATTTTTGGCCAAGCAACAACAAAAAAACTAAAGAAGAAGAGGAGGAGGAAGCATAATGACTGATAGTGTCATGGAGGCACCTGGTGCAGGCTCTGCCGCCAACAACATAGATGACGACTGCCTGACGACAGTGGTGATGAAGATTACATTACTCACCTTTTGCCATTAAGTTCATACGTTTTTTTTCATACTTAAGTACATTTAATATCTGAAAATTGCTTTTGATACTTCAGTAGAGTACATACTAGATACTATAAGACTTTTACTTTAAGTCATATTCTAAAAATGAGACTTTAACTTCTTCCAAAGCCACTGTCTGGTAAGATACTTGTACTTTTCCTCAAGTGTTGCTTTAAACTACTTTATACACGACTGCTTCCGTGACCATTGCTAACGAAAACGTTACCTTGAGCATCTTCTTGTTGGCGGAGTTCTTGCCGCACTCGCGGCGGAGGTGTTCGCTCATGCTCTGGAGCTCCCTGCCGAAGTGGATCATTCTCTCGATGGCCGCCTGGCTGCCGCCGCACAGCTGCCGCTTGGACTGAGCGGACTCCACCTCTGCAGAGCCACGGCCCGTTGGCCGTGCAAAATGGAGCATGTGTTAATGTAGTGATGGTACATTCACAGCACAGGTATTTCACACGAGTGTTTACCCAGCAATTTTCATAAAAGGGAGGGGGGGGGGGGGCTGAATAAGCCTGCAATCCTTGATTAGCACAATGTGTTTTTATACAAATAAATAAAAAGGACACGTCATTCAAAAGGAATGATACTGTCTTCAGAGAAAAGGCAGGACAGAAAACTCATGCGTGGATCATCACAGAATTCTAGATGCACAGTGGCTTGAGAAATCACATACCCTTCACTATACCTAGAGATCGGCATGGTGTCATTTCAGTTAGCTTAACAGATGGTTTGATGTGCATTGAAAGAAGATTTTATTGAAAGTCCCCCATTCCTATCTCTATGAAGGGTATGTGATAATGTGGGCTTCAAAACGCCAAGGGAACTTTATCAGGATGCATAGTCTCCTGATCCATGAAATAACTGGCCTTTAATAATAAAAATCTGCCTCTATGGGAATTTAACATAGGGGTGTGTATATTTTATGCCCTATGTACGTATTTTTAAGAAGAACATTTATTTATTTACAATACATTGATTCACAGAGAAAATTGGTGTCCTTAAATGGCTGGATTTTTCTAAATTTTTTGAATTAAGATCAATTTCCAAAAGATGTTTTATTCTTCTTCTTTTTAAAATCAACTTCAGCATGGGGTGGGTAAACTTTCTCAAGCCATTGTAACTCCTGCCAAAGAAGCTGCTAGAATACACAGCCTTATCAACCAGGGCATACATCAACTTCAAAGGCAACCAGCGGTCTGTCGCCATGCTGATAAATTGAGGGACACACACACGGACATACACGGACACACACACGGACACACACACGGACACACACACACACCTAACTCACCCATGTCTGCGTCACAGTCTTCGGGCTCGGGGGCGTGTTTGGAGCTGCCGTTGAGGAAACCATTGGAGGAGGACTCCGTCACTCCGTTGGTGAAGTGGTCGACCTCCATGTCCACGTCGCTGCTGAGGCAGGACACGAGGAGATAGTAAGATGATGCAAATTTCCTGGACAAGATATCTTATTAACTGACCTTGCAGCGAAATGATGCATCACGGTCTCAGATGTTGGTTTGAGACTATTAAAGTGTGATAACGTCACAGTTTCACAATGTTATTATTATTATTATTATTATATTATTATTATTATATTCAGATTTAATGACCATTAAAGGAATGATAACCAAAGGTTTTTTGGTTGAACACACACCATTTAACCCTTGTTGTCCTCCCGAATCAAAAATATTGATATTTTTGCCCCTTTTTAAGACTTTTTTTTAGTTTTCAGTAACCCCACCTTACTAACACTAGTACAATACTTTTTGGAATTCGTGGTCAATAACCCTCATTTATATAGAATTATACATAATATTTAAGTTAATAAAGCAGAAAAAATTATGAATGATTTGACTAATAGATAAGATCAGAGGAACGTACAGATGAGTTTCGTCAGGAATGAAAATGATCAACTGTATTTGTAAAGAGCTTTGTTTATCATCCAATCCATTTTTGTGGTGATTTGGTTAAAAAGAAACCCATATTTCAAATACAGACATTTTTTTAAAGGGGTCAAATTTGACCCAAGGAGGGTTAAACATGAAACAACTTTTCTTTTTAAAATAGATGTGTAGAAACTCTCCCTTTGAAAAAAAAAATAAATATATATATAATTATATAATATATATATTAATATATAATATATATATATATATATAAGATATATATTTAATATATATTTTTTTTTTTAAACCAAAAATGAGCAAATGTCCAGGCCTATGATGCATACACAAGTTCCTTGGCCTGCGTGATACATAATTATCTGAGCAAGAAGTTAACAGCGTTGTGTAGAAGTAGTTTAAGCTCAGCAGCGTGCTCTGTTGCACCTTTAACCACACCCAACAGTAGGGTTGGGTACCGAAACGCGTTGCCAATAGATCCTCAACCCCACCCAACAGTGATGACACACCGACACACACTGCAGTACACTCCTACATCACTGCAGTACACTCCTACATCACTGCAGTACACTCCTACATCACTGCAGTACACTCCTACATCACTGCGGTAAGGTGGAGATGTTCAACCACTGGAGGCGACTGCTTTATAAGTCGCTCTTTAAGCTTATACTTTGTTAAAGTAAATGTATGCTTTTAATTACAGTGAAGTGTGCAGAGTATAAGTTTCATTTTAGGAGTAGGCTGGCTCCGTGATCGGCTGCAAACAGGACACTTTTGAAGCTGTGGTGGAGAGGAGGTCACTGAACAAACTGTTATCTATCATGGATAACCCTGACCACCCACTCCACCCCACACTGGTCCATCAGAGGAGCAGCTCCACCCTCTCCACCCCACACTGGTCCAACAGAGGAGCAGCTCCACCCTCTCCACCCCCCACTGGTCCAACAGAGGAGCAGCTTCTCTAGAGGCTCTGACAGCTTCGATGCCGCACGGACCGCTACAGAAAATCATTCATTCCACAAGCAATAACACTCTTTAACACGTCATCTCTGGGTGGTAGATGAGACTTTTGGACACCACACTACTGCACTAATGCAACCTGGACATTTGGTTTATTTACATTTAAGCATATTATTTAAGCATTTGCACATTTTTGTTCCCCCATCCGGTACATATTCAAATATTTGTTATTTTTACTTTATTCGTATTATTATTTCATGTATATTGTATGTATGTATATTTTCCCTAGTATTTCATTTATATTTTGTGCTTTGTGACTGATTTTGCTGCTGTAACACAGGAATTTCCCATTTTTCTAGGGATCAATAAACATCTATCTATCTATCTATCTATCTATCTATCTATCTATCTATCTATCTATCTATCTATATACAGAAATTTATTAAAGTAACAGGGAACTTTTATTCTGGTTGAGTAATTTTTTTCAGCTATTGAAGTTGGGAGTTCCTACGAGGAGTGCCACTTGCAGCCAGTTTTTGAAGCATAAATTAAGCTTTATGAGCAGATTAAATTAAATGCTCGTGTGTCAGCGTGGTTTTGCTCAGTACCTGGTTATGGGCTGTTGGCTGCGGCTCCCGTTGAGACTGACGTCAGACGCTGGTGGGGTGGACCCAGAGCCGGGGGGGCAGGGCTTGTGACTGTGGGGGGAGGAGCTGTGGTTCTTATTGGTCGTTACGCCATTACAGCAGTTGCTGTCGGCCCCTAAAATCGAGAAAGTGAAAGATGGACACGTTTTCTACTATTAACACTTTCCCTAATATAAAGAAGGCTCTGCCACCACTGAAGAGCACCCACAAACACACAAACTGCTTCCTACTTAACCCTTGTGTTGTCTTCCCGTTAACCATGAACTTGTCCTTACCGGTCAAAATTGAAAATTAAATTTTGTTGTTGTTGTGCTTTTCTAATGTTTTTGTCGCTTTTTCAGATTTATTTGTCACTTTTTCCATGCTTTTAAAAACAAACAAACCCTGAGGTGGTTTAATAATTGATTTTACACTTATTCTTAGAATTCATGGTCAACAAACCTCATTTATATCAAACCTTTTAGTTAAAAAGGCAGAAATTATGAATTATTTTGACTAATAGATCAGAGGATGTTGAGTGGATCACACAAGGGTATATGTCAAAGGGTACTGTTTTGAAACCATTAAAAAAAAAGAATTCAAATGCTATAAGATTAAATAAAAACACCCCCAAAATTAAATGAAAGTAATTATTAATTTTACCTGAAGAATGTTGTATGGAATCATCCATGTTATTTTTGGACAATTTGGTTGAAAGAAATCTTAATTTCTGATATAAAACACTTTAAAGACGGGTCAATTTGACCCGTGGACAACACAAGGGTTAAAAAGGTGCAGCAGAGCCAGAATAGAGCTCAACAGTCCCGCCTACAGCGGGTTCCCAAAGTTAAAATTCAATGAAATTTCTCCATTGACAATGGGAGTATAAATCATAACAGTCGGTGGTAGACTTAAAACCAGCTACAACATGATTAGGTGATTGTATATGCTCATTTAGATGCCAAAAGTTAAAAGGAGCACCAGCCTTGTTTTGAGATAAGTGTCTTTTATGTCTCGAATAAGTACTTCATTACCCACAATCCTGAACAATCCCACAGTGATGCCTCTGATTGGTGGAACTCATGCTGGTGAGGAGGGGGAGCTGTTGGTACCTGATCTGTGCTCGTGCGCAAGATGATAATCTTGTTTCATGAGGATTTAAAGACGCTGCACAAATCACCATCTCTTCCCCCGCTTCTGCCGTTGGCCTCGGCCGGGAAGCTAACGTTAGTTTAGCTAACAGCTACTTCTGCTAAGAGCTTAGAGCTTGATTCAGTCTAAACTGATGTTAACTCGAACTAAACACTGTTTTTTTTTAAGGGTCTTTTAAATTTATTACATGCAGTCTCAATCTCAGTCTTCTGATTCTGATTCTAATTCTCAGCTAGCGGTTAGCCAAATTAGCTGTTAGCTGAACAAACCTTAGCTTCCATTATTCAATGGTGCGTGGTGGTTTATGGGATGAGTAGTTCCTTCGCTCGATAATGGCAATATGTACGGTCCTGTATCTTTGACTTTTTGGGGGATTTTCCAATGAGGGTCCCTACATGTTGATCCGAGCATTGAGAACTTTGTAAGTGTACAGACAGTTTATTAAAAAGATAGATTATAAAGACAGGAGCGTCCATGTTTGCAAGCGGCCGCCATCTTGGAAAACAGGCATGACCAGTCAAACCACGAATGCAGTGTTTGAGCCACGTAACGGGTTCCTGGTTTCACAGCGTTTGTGTTTTTGGAATTTTTCTTTGAGTTAAGGCTTAAAAAAGGGATAATAAGGAAGATCTCAGTCTGTGTAAATATGTCGAAGCGGGCTGTGATCAGAACTTTGATGTATAATACTAACTAGAGACAGGATCCTAAAATGGTGCCTATTTAGTTCTATGGCATTAATCGTCTGGTGTCTACACCAAAAAGACTTTTTAAGCTTCTTGGTTCATTTTCGTGATATGCCGCCCACTGAATATGCGCAGCAGCGTTTCTCCTGCGGCCCCACACGCGACTTCCCACCCTGCCTATAGACTTTACATTGTGGCGATATTACAGGTTTATTAAGCGCTTTTCTTGGCTCTAGGGAAGTTTTTTCAAATATAAAAAGTCAACGGATTCAAATTATTCAACAGAAAGAGTAATAACAACCTCGTCTGTCCGGGCATGGCTTTTACAGACATTTCTTTTTACAAAGGAGGGATATGAAAAATCTTTTTCTGATTTCTTGCAGCAAAATAAGCTGCAAGGCTGAGCACACGTATTGGGGGCCTGGGTCACACCAAGCACATTTAGCTAAACAGACACTGGGCTCTACAAAAGGTAATTGCCGTCACTGGGTGTAAAACGGTTAAAGTATTTATAAATCGGCTGTAACCTCCAGTTGGGAATGCATCGAGCGCTGCTGGACTGTACCTGGGAGGTAGGGCTGGGAGCTGCTGGCTTTGTGGCTCGGGCTGCTGAAGGTCCGGGGGGAACCGGTGTAACTGTCCTGAGACTTTGGGCTGCGACCTCCCAGACACCTCACCTCACTGTCTGTCCCGTTCACCATCTCTATGAACTGTCTCACCCTGAGGACACATGGGGAGGGAGGGAGGGGGAGGGAGGGAGGGAAGAGCAAGAAGGGGATGAAAAGAGGGAAGAGATGCAGACAAAATAAGGCAAAGGTTATATAAGGATGGGGGAAAGGATGTAGAAAATCCAATAAAATAAATTGTAATTATAGTATAAAGACATGTAGTAGAATAAGTTAGAGAAAGAAAAAATTAACAAACAATGCCCTTTTCTTTAAAGCTTTAGTGCGTAACTTTTTGATATTATTGAACGTCGTTACATTCAAGCCGTGTGCCAAATGAGTTGCTACAAAACTGATTAAAACATTCAGCTCCACACAACTCTCTGGATCTCTTAGTATGACTAGGTTCAGAATATTGTGGCGTCCGGTGATTTTTGCGTGTAGACACTTGAGTGAAGATAATGACCTCTTCTGATGAGTCTAAAATGTTTTTTTTTTCCTCAGTGTCCTCCTTGGCTACTAGTAACTGTGGGGAGGAGGGGGGAGGGCGGCGTGCCGACAGTTTTAGCGTCATTAAATACAATTCCTCATAGGGGGACCAGAAACTATGCACTACAGCTTTAAGTATAATTTTTCATTTGCATAATTATCAGCTTTAAAGATTCAAGGACAATTAGCGTGCAGCAGCAGGATTTGCTTAAAATACCGTCTTTACTTTGGTACTTTTAAGTAATAGGAGGCTCCCAATCGGAAAATATCATCAATACCAATCAAATGTAAAAATGTCTTACTTGAGCATGAAGAGAAGGTCTGGGTTCCTCTCCAGGAGGTTGGGGTAGAGCTGCTGGGTGGTCTCGATGGCCTCGCCCATTCTACCCGACAACACCAGCTTCTGGATCTCTGCAAACCAACAGGGAACAGGTTTACACGAGGCCACACTCCTACCGTGTGTTCCCATGGTGATGTTGTCTTAGTGCTGTCCTGGCACCGAAATAAGTTCGAGATTTTGAGTAATATTTCCATAGAGGTAAACACTTTTACTCACCAATATAATAAAAAAAAAAACCACACAAAAATAGAATATCAACCCATTTCATGTTTGCATTCCTAATGAAATTAAACATTAAGCTTCTTAGGAGATTAGTCGCACCTCATAACAAAGTAAGATTTGCTCAGTTGGTGCATTTGTAACCCTGGAGCCAGCGTTATTCAGGACCGTGCAAACACAGACGGGCTCTTACTCTGTCGGTTTTTGATGGAGGCCAGCTCCTCGTGCACGGCCTGGTCTGTGGATTTGGCGAAGGCTTCGGCCGTGGCACAGTAGCTGTGGTGCACCAGGTAGGACGCCACCATCCTGACGAGACAAGAGAAACCAAAAACCGCCAGTGGTTAGAAGCAGCAGCAGCTGGAGAAATCATACAGACCTCTTTATCTCATCACACACACACACCCCTGATGAGTCAAAAACAGGACTGTCGTCTGTCATTTACTTATAAACAAGAACATGGTTAATAATGTATCTGCTTTTCTTGAAAGCGAGGTCTTTGGGTCAACAATGAGCGGTCAAGACTTTCAGATGGGGACAAAAACTAGCATTCTATCAGACTATCTAAACCATTTCATTCAGAGATAAAACCCAAAATGAGGACACCTGAAATGTCACCAATAATCCACTCATTGTACAGGTGCACACAACTAGGTCAGAGTTGAACCAGGAAGTTGGTTTGTAAACCGTTTTACAATGGGCAGTTTGGGTAATAATTGCACAGGACGCTTTTGTTTTAATGTCCGTGGCTGGTTTCCAATCTCTGTCGCCTGACTGCTCTTCATTGTTCCCAAATCCTGAGCAACTAACTTTGCAAGTACAACATCATTACGACGACAAAAACAAAAATAAGACCTAAGTTGTAATAAATTAGCTGCAAAGATCAGCTGATTAGTTGATCAATTATTTTGATAAGCAATAAATGGGGTTTGAGTCATTCTTTTATTAAAAAACATCTCTGATTGCAGTATGTTAAATGTGAATATTCTTTGGTTTCTACACTCTCCAGGTGTGTTGGAGTCGTTATCGGCAGATGAGAGGGGATGGGAAGCTACGCCGCTATCAGCGCTACGATGTCACACAATACAACAGTGTTTTTTAAGGATGAATCCTCTTATTATTTGCACACAGCCAGATCTAAAAATGAACTCTCATGACGCTGCCAGCAGGGAGATTTATGACCAGAGGCCAAATGTTTGTCATCTTACTGCTGCGCTACAAAGACAATTAAACACTTCACATCCAGCGAGCCGACGCCGGCACAGACACTTCCTGTTTTCAATTTCACGCAGCGAGGCAACTTTCCTGGATAAAAAGGCAACGGCTGCTTCCCACTCCACCCCACCCTCAACCCAAATCCCCAACAAATGGAGATTAAATCCCCGGCTCCTGCTCTCTGATGGGGAAGTGGTCCATCTGGGCCTTGATCCTCGTTATGTCAGCAGTATTATCCTGTCACCGAAAATAAACTGATACTCCATTTGGCTATCAGTCGAGCGGTGACTTTCTGACTGAGCCTGAAGTTGGTGTGGCTCAATTAAATTAACTTGTTTTTTGGTGTAAATTTCATCAACAAAAAACTGACAACAGCTATTTGTTGCCCACCTTCTCCCGTCCACAACTAAAATCCTGACAAAACTGAATCGTAAAGTGAAAGACTGACAACTGAACACGGTTGTACCCCTTTCAGAGTTAATGAAGATTTCACCATTTGTTTCAGAAAAAGTACAACTTCCAGTCGTGAGTTTGACCTCAAAAACGTCAAATGCGGGCCGCCATGAACCAAATATATTTTCACACTTCTTAACGGGTGGCGGTTCACGCAAGGGTCCGCCCACGGGAGGATCCCCTCGCCCCCCCCACGCATTTCCACAGTGCCGATGCGCCGTGACTTTTTTGCAGTGTATTCACCCTTCATAGCTATAAACCACCTGTTGGAAACACTGATCAGAGCGCTCACCCTGCCACAATATAAAAATGCAATGCACACAGTGTGAAAAAAAACAAACAAAGACTGATTATTCTACTTATCAACTTTCAGGGGGCAGTTGTACAACTGAACAGGATCCTGATTGGAGTCTTACCCAGTGACCTACATGCTGTGAAATTATACTTTATATGCTTTGTAAAAACAGTTTCTTCCATCATCCAAAAATCTTTTTCAGAAACTAATTTAATTAACTGCTAATCTTGCATAAAAACCAAGCAACAGCACCTGTAACCATATCAACTGTACACATAGAAGATGATGAAACGCCGCAAAATGCTTAAATACACAACAAAAATGAGACTAAAATTCTACGGACAAACACTAGGCCAAAATATTTAAGTGTCTAACTGTGTGTCAATCACGCATTCATTCTCCCTTGTGGGGGGAGGGGCTAAGGAGACCATTTTGGGCTTTAGCAGAAAGGGGTGGGGGACTGAGAAGCTGTTGATGTTGAAAGTCCTGGATCTAGTCCCTATCTACAGCACTTTTAATCCACAGTGAACTCACTTCTGGATCATGGACTGCCACTCGCCCTCGCGCTCTCCGATGGGGCAGCGGTCGATCTGGGCCTGGATCTTAGTCCTCCACTCACGCATGTAGCCTCAATGTCGAACACAAAGGGGTGCTGGCCGAAGTTTTGCGTCTACGACCTCCCCTGGAGTCTGAAGGCCCACGGTCGGGTACAGGTTGAGGATGAAGAGAGAGAGAGATGAGAGAGAGAGAGAGAGAGAGAGAGAAGAGAGAGAGAGAGAGAGAGAGGAGAGAGAGAGAGAGAGGAGAGAGAGAGAGAGAGAGAGAGAGAGAGAGAGAGAGATAAGAATTAGGATAATGAGGAAATGCTCTTTGGGAATGTAATCTGGACAATGAATCAAAACAGGAAACAATAAGAAGGAGAAACAGGAAAACTGAAAATCTCAGGAAACACACTTTTGTCTACAATTCCCCCTTAAAACTCGATTGTACAAGCTGACAAAGACGCTTGCAGCGCAGGAGAGTGACATTAAAGTGGTACCAAGTAAGACATCTATGCTGCATCCACCAAGCAGATCAATTGATTCTTAAGAACCAATGACGCAGTGATTATATTGCCAAGAACTGAGATTTTCTGACTCGCTGCCTCATTTTCTCATCTGCATCGTTCAGAGCAGTCAACTTCCCAATCTTCATGGAAGTCACTACAACCTCCACACCTCCAGATAATATATTACTCTCAGGGACACATGCTGAATCAACAGGACCTCCAGTCAGGTTAACTGTTCTTCTCGGAGAGATGAGTAATCCTAACTAGCATTGTAAAGGTAGAGCACACAATGACTTTGTTCCATCTTGTTCTAGTAAACACTTCTCACCCAGAAGGAAATCGTGCATTTGTGTAGGTCTACTGTCACCTGAGGACAAACTTACATTTGGTGCTGTAGTATGAATTTGTGGCACTAGGAGGGAGAACGTTAACATCAAAAACATTAACATTCAGTCTAACATTGTGTTTCCCTAACCAATCTGTCCGTCTGCGTTAGTTTTAGTAAACACAGAAGCAGTTAGCCATTACTCGGAGCCGTTCAACTAACGTATGTCAGTCATACGTCATAAGTCGTGTCAGTCAACTAAATTTGCCCGAATTACGAGTTATTTTCTCGAAGTCGACCTACACATACCTTTACGGTTTGTAATTTTGTAGCTCTGGCACAGAAAGACAATATTCCCATTTTTAATCTCACTATCAAAGCTGATTGGCTCTTTTGTTTTTCTAAGCAGGAAAGCAGCAGTCATTGAGCAAAACTCTAGCTCTACAGTATGAAAACTAACTTTTGGATTCACAGGTCTGGAACCAGGCTAGGTATATTTTGGATTGATTCGAAATAAACTAAAGTGTGTGTGTGTGTGTGTGTGTGTGTGTGTGTCTTTTCATGGTATTGAGGGGACATGTCAGCAAGGGCAACAATGTAGCTCACGGATGTGTTTTTAAAAGACAGTGAAGATCTTTGCCACAAAAGAATAAGATATATCAGTCTTTTAAAAGGCTGACTAAATCCAAAAACAAAGACCTTCGACAATTTCAAACCTGAGCAGTGAGTTGAAAAAAAGGGGACCGTCTACACCCCAACATTACTTTAAAGGGGCGGCTGTGGCTCAGTGGTAGAGCAGTTGATCCCTGACCCTCTCCCATGTCAAAGTCTTGGGCAAGACACTGAAACCAGAGCTCTGAATAAGACACTGGTTGCCCCACAGTTGTGTGTAAATGTGTGTGTTTATCTGATGAGCAGGTGGCACTGATTTGAAGAGGCGTTTCTGAAAGGACTTCTGCTCATTACATTTTATGATTTTCTTCCTCCTAATAATAGGATAAGTACATTAGTACAGCAGGGATGTGTCTCTGTGCGGTTACATGTTGCATGCCAATGACAAAGGGTTAAGTACGTGTCTATGTCTTGTTCCCGGGAACAGCCGTCCTGACGTCTGTGATGACAGGATGAGGAGATAAACAGAATTATGAGGGGATGTTTGTATGGTTACATTCTTCTACCATCCTACCAATCTTATCCCAGCCTTGATTTAATCAGAGGAGGCAATGACTGACAACAGGCTAGCGAAATGGTTCTCGGATTGGTAGAAGTGTCCTGAAAGTATCATAACAAGTTACCTTAACATCTTAAGTGTGCGTATATAGCAGGGGTGTGAATAAGGCAAATGTTTGTATCTTGATTGCTTTTTTGTGACCATGTTAAAAATCTATTCTTTTCCCCCAGAATGGATTTTTCTTACCAATGCTTTACCTAAATTTGCTCTGTTTGTACGCAGCAAATCCATGTTCTGTTCTTCTTCACACAGGAAATTAATGTCAGACTGACATGTGATGTGCGTTCTTCTTAGCAAACAATCAGTTTTTAGAAATGTCTCATGAGATATTTGAGAGAGAGAGAGAGAGAGGAGAGAGAGAGAGAGAGAGAGAGAGAGAGAGAGAGAGAGAGAGGAGGGGAGAGAGAGAGAGAGGAGAGAGGAGAGAGAGAGAGAGAGAGAGAGAGACTCTAGAAGTGCATTATCAACTTTTGTTTTGTTAAAGAAGGAATACTCAATACTATTGAATTGCAATAAATGAAAATCGCAATACAAATCGGCTCCCATGTATCCTGAAAGAATTATAAATTAAAGCTTATCGTCCCAGCCCTAGTATGGGGTTATAGTGGATTGTAAGACATAGAAGGGTAAGATTGGAGTCTTAAAAAAAGAATAAGGACGCGGTCTAGTCTTAGAGTAAAGGTTAATTATGTTACAGGGTAAAGGAACTGGTTTAACATTAGAGTTAGGAGAAGTTAGGGTATAAACATATATAATAAGTCCCCATAAGAACAGTAGTACAAAAGGTGTGTGGTGTGTGTGTGTGTGTGTGTATCTTTGCGTTGCCTTTGTCATGGCCCAATAACCACAAAAGGTCAGCTGTGCTGAGGTGACGCACTTCACTGCACAACTCTGGAGGGTCATGAATGTCTGGCTAAGAGACAAGCCTGTTTTACTGCTCAATGGATTATTGTTGGGGCTAAGACTCATTTCTTCTCCCTCGAAAAAACAGGCGGCCCAGTTTTAATTTGCTACCAAGCAAGACAGGCGGGAAAAAAACCTAACAAGTGTCTCCCTCACAGCTCGATGCGGTTAATACATGCATGAATCGCATTAGAATTAATGTGCCTTTGGTGGGGGCGTCGTTCACATAATGAATGTCGCTTGACGATGAGCCACAACAACACAAGTGATGTCCTGTTCAGACACAATGGTGGTTTAACTTCTAACTCCCAACTTGGAAGGGTGGCGGCGGCATCAGGTTTCCATTAAAGTCGATGTGTGTATTTCCACTGACTGCGGAGCGGCTGCGTCCCGACTCCGTCCCAGCTCAGGTGATCCACAGCCCTCCGGAGCAGATATGCAGAGCTGCTATTTTTTCCCGGACGCCGGAGAGCGCCGCAGGAAACCAGCACACAGCAGAGAGTGGGGGACAGGAAGTCGAGCACAGAGACAACATGAAACATCCGGTTAATTTTCAAAATAAAATAGAGAGTGCTCACAGCGGATTATATTTTCAAGCACAACACCTTGAAAACACAGCACAGAGATGTTTCCTCTCTACTCCTCTGGATGGAAACAACTGCTGGTTTTGTGGCTCTAGTCTACGTGAATTCACAAGATCTTGTGGGTCCTCGCGACTTCAGCCGTCAGTCATGACCGCAACAAATCCGGACCTGGTGGATGTTGATGGACGGCGGAGCCGATCCGCAACCAGTGGAAATCAGGCGTAATAACTCGTTCGTTGACCACTTGGGGGCAGCGAAAATGAGTTATTAACCAACTCTGCTTATGTGGAATAATGTCTTTTGGCGAATTGACTGGATAGTCTCGCTATCTTTACACGTTCTGCGATGCCATGTTACATCCTGCCACGATCTGCTGTGCCCTGCTACGTCCTGCTGTGCCTTGTAATGCTGCACAGTGCCCTACTATGCCATGAACTACTACAAACTACTAGTTTTTGGGACTGTTATTGCCACTCTTCATTCTAACCCCAACCGGCACCGTCAGACACCGCCAACCAAGAGCCTGGGTCTGGGTCTGTCCCAGGTTTCTGCCTAAATAGAAGTTTTTCCTCCCCACTGTCACACTGTCGCTTGCTTTGGAGGAAACTACTAGAACTGTTGGGTCCTTGTAAATTCTCGAGTGTGGTCTAGACCTACTTGTTATGAATTGATACTGTAAATTAAATTGAATTGAATCTTTAGCGGAGCGGGGAGCTGCTTCCCGCACGCTTCTGGGACACGCCTTGGCAGCTGGGGGAATATCAAGCATTGACTTAAATGGCAGCGATTGCTCGCGGGGGGTGGGGGGGGGGCGATGCACCCACAATGCAGACGCGCCTGGTGGAAAATGGGGGTACTGAAACAAATAAAACAAATAAGGGTTACGTAATGAACAACACACTAACGTGCTTACGGCTTCACTGTTGTGTTTTTAGCTGAGCCGAGGCAAAAAAATATTCAGTTAAAAACAGTGATGATGCCGTTTTGCCCTCAATGTTCTCCGTCAGGTTTGCTAGAAGTGACACAATGTAATGCATGGGTTTATGTGAAGTGGGCGCTAAGTCAGACTGCTTAAAAAAAATTTAAAAAAAAACACAGCTACATTAAATGCTACATTGCTTCTTATGACATAATGGGAGTAACAGGAGAACCAGCTTCAAAAGTGACATTTTCTTTTTAAATAGCATGAAGAAAATATGTGGCACAGCATTTCATGCCGATATGAAGAGCGGTTCATTTGGATTTGAAACATTGTAAAGTGTTAAATTAAGAATGGAAATTGGGCTGGTGGTGATAGATCCATGATTGTTCTACTTCGGACACAGACAGTACAACTAACTGTTTGCTTAGTTCTTCTGCTACAGGGCATAATCAAATTTGTCACTGCATGCTGAACACAACCCTCCAAATGATGTAATTTAGCCTATTATACTAGTTTACAATGTCTTAATTCCAGGTGTGTGAAATGTGTCCAGACTTGTTTCTTGCCTATGTGTTCATTTTTCAATCCAAAGAATGCCAACCTGTGATCATTAAAAGGAACACGCCACCGTTTGTTGAAATAGGGCTTATCACGGTCTCCCCTAGCTGTAGATAGGTGGGCAAACGCATTTTTTGTCTGAGTGCAAGTAATTAGTTTTTTTTTGTTGTTGGCTCACTTTTACCCACAACATGCTAACTGGCCACATAGGATTCTATTCACTACGCTAAGCTAACGAGCGGCGGCGCTGCTGGTGTTGCCCCGGACTAAAACAATGCATGCACAAAAAAAATGCATTGGCCCGCCCTTCTACAGCTAGAGGAGACCGTGATAAGACCTCTTTTAACAATGGGTGGCGTATCCCTTTAACATATAAACCACTTCACAGGTTTCGAGCTCATTCCTTTTACAAAGCGAAAACATTCTGACTTCAGTGTAAATTCTGCAGGAAATCAAACAATTCATTTCTATGAAGCGCCTCATGTCATACAGTCTTGATAAATAACACTGAGGTAAACATAATGCGGGTACTTACTGGTAGGTCTGTGAAGGCGATGCCTGCAGAGGAAGAGAAAGACACTGTCAGCATGAAGAAGTGGAGTCCTTTCTATTTCTACCCACACACACACACAAACACCAGGAGGCCTAAATCAGTGTTTACACATACGGAGGTAATCTGGTTACTATCATCTTTCTGCTGTAACCTTTTTTTTTTATGTCATGTAAACAAGAGCCAGTTTTCATAACAAAAGCCAAATTAAATCATCCACTTTGCACTTAAAAATAGCATGTTTTTTTTAAGTGTATGCTAAGGGTTTCTTTAAAAAACAAAAGAAAAAAAAACTTTTGAGAAATGTTACAGGGAAAAGAGAGTGCCTGTGTTTGAGTGTTTGTAGGTAGCGACAGAAAAAGTAAACCAAACTGCACTGTAGCTTTAAGCCAGCGCTGGTATTGTCACTACCCAATGTGAGTTGCGTGCAGATGTGAGTTGGGGCATGCTCAGATTTAAAAACGGTGTATGATTGATTATGTTATTTCAAAGTGCTATCCAAGTGATAGGGCGCATACTGAAATTTGTGAAATCCATGAAATAAAACTTCTCCCATTACAAAGAGAAGATGGGAATCATTTAAAAAAAAACGTATTAGCTATCTATGGTTGTTTGATTGCTAACGTTAGCTCAAAACGCCACTGAACTTCACAACCTTGTGTTTGATTGCTAGTTTGTAGCCAGCAGTGAACAAACGTCGTCATGTAGGTCCATTTTTATTGTATTGACATTACAGAAGTCTCTTATTGGCAGGTTCTTGTAGGCTACTTCAGCCTCTAATCCTGAACGGACCATGCCGTGAAAATGTTATGCCTTACATCATGTAATGTATCTCATTATTCTGTGGCTAACAGAAAAACAGATCTGCGTGAAATCTGTCATTGTCGCAAAGTTACACATGCGCAACTCACATCTGCACTCAACTCACATCGGGTAGTGACAGCATATTAAAGAGTAAAGGACCACAACAGCATCCAACATGACGAAGTGACATTTTCACGTACGTTTACATGATATTTGCTGCCGAGCAGCTAAGCTAACTAGCCTACAAACCGACATTAGCAGTGCATTTTTTCCTCTTGGTGAATGCTTGTCTGGTGGCTCTCTCGAAAAGTTAAGGTGCAGGACAAGACGTGTGTTCATGATTGTTGCTTGTGTTACATTAGAAGAAGACTTAGAAAGCTAATGTGGGTCATTGTTCAGACTCTGTAGATATTGTGTTGTGTACTAGCTGCTGTCTGGCTCAGTGTGTCCGCCTGCTCTGCCAATGATGCAACTCTGACGTTACTGCTGTATGCTGATTGGCTAACAGAAAAAAAAAGGTTTTGACAATGTAAAAATAGCTCTAATGAAACCAACAATAAAAGATGAATTTCTCCCTTTTTGGCTGTGATTTTCGCTCCTCTACAGCAGAAGTGATTTACAGAGCAGAGGGTTGTTTCAGAAAGCAGGTTTAATACAAACTCAGTTGACTCAGAGTCTGAGTTTCACAAAACCAGTTCAGCTCAACTCTGAGACTTATTATGGCAACATACTCCGTGAACCTAAGGTGCTGCTTGTTTGCAGGTTTTCTTCAACTAACCCCAAGTTTTAAGCTGAAGGGCCTTATTTTAACGATCTGAGCGCACGGTGTGAAGCGCCTGGCGCAGGTGCGTTTAAGTCCAAATCCACTTTTGCTAGACTGCCAGCGGAACAAGGGGCTGTGCGCCAGGCGCATGGTTCAAAAGAGTTGTACTTAGGGTCTTCATTAATCAGGTGTGTTTTGGGCTTAACATGCAATCAACCAATCAGAGAATCCCCTCCCATTCCCTTTAACAGCCAGGCACGTTTGTACCTTGGTGCGTTACTATTATGGAGGGTTTGCACCATCATACTTTTATCTGTGATCTTCTGCATGTGTGTGCTGCTGTGCTGCCCTGTGTGTGTGTAACAAGTATAGTGTGTGTGTGTGCACAAGCCTAGGACCATTTTACTAATGTTAAATTTCAATGAAGTGCTGCGCAACTGACTTTAAACCAGATCTTTGTTGACGAGTGCCACTTTCTGCTGCCGTAAGATAGCAACACGCCCAGAATGCACCTGAACACACCTCCATGTAAGACGGCGCGGGGCGGGGAATTAACAACTGCGTTGGTCTTAAAATGCACACTTTGCGCCGCGCCGGGTACAAGATAGGGCCAAAAGTGTGCTACCGTTTCATATTAATGAACGTGTATTACATTCAAGCCTTTGCCAAATGAGTTGATACAAAGCCAATAGCTCCACAAAACTTTCTATGTTTGAGTATGGCTGTGTTTACAAATTGTCATTGGGGTGCAGAAGCTCGAGTGATGCATTTAATGTCACCGCTGAGAACGGAAACCGCAGCATGGAGGCTTTGGAGATGGAGAGAGGACTGCTGCAACAGGAGAAGCGTGACGGAGCGCATGGCTGCCGTCACGTAGCGATACGATGTTTATCAAGTTCACATGTTACATTACTCATACCAATTAGCTTCAAATGTCCTTCTCTCTGACGCACCTGTCACACATTCAGGCATAAAGAGTTTTAGTCCTTAGTAGTACGAATATTTTATTGCGATTTGCTGACAATATTTTCCCACAGGGTAATAAACAGGCGCACACAATAGACTATAAGCTTCGTTATGCATTGGGTTTCTTACCTAGGCTGTGGCCATTCTTTGTGTAGAAGCAGGTGTTGTTGATGAGGTTAACACAGCAGCCAATCACGTCACCCGTTGTAAACGTGGGCCCATACGGCTGCCCGGTGCCAGACGAGCAGAAGGAGTGGCCGTCGTCTCCGTGGTAACCGTATGAGTGCTTGTCCCAACCTGAGGGATGTCAAGTGTCAGAATAAGAGTGCTGTGCAGCGGACACACACACACACGCACGCACGCACGCACGCACGCACGCACGCACGCTAAATCAATGCTTCTAAAAACGGTGCCAAAATTAAAATATATATATTTATAACGTATATAAATATAAAAACATGCAATAAGATTAACATATAACAATGACTTACTTCACCAGTTCATTGCTGGTAGATGACAAAAACAAGCACCAGATGGGAAAAGAGTATTTTACAATCACTTAAAATGCACCACAAGGCTGGCGAGTTACAAGTGAACGCACCGTCTGGTGTGTTCCCGACACCGGGAGCTGCAGACCGTTACGTCCCGGTGTCGGACTCCTCTACAGGGAACTACAGTCTTCCCACTTCCCTCATTGAGCTTTCTAAAGAACAGTTTAAACTGAGAGTCAAATTGTTGCTCCTAAGTTGTCGGACTTTTCCATATGGGTTTGTGCTCTAAATATAATCTTAAGTTGGTTTTTTTGTTATGTTTTTTATACACAAAACATATGAATTGTTTCAATGGAGATTGCCACTTATTAAGACCCTTGAGGGGTTTTCGTCAATTTTCCATCACATCTTTTCAAAAAACACTACAGTCACACGTTACACCGCAAGCTGTCAGTTTTTTAACCATTGGGTTTAATTCAGCTTCTAGCTAACGGTATCGCAGCGTCCCGTGCAGCAATGCTTCGGAAAAGAAAAGAAACTGAACTGAGGAACTGAAATTTTCGTTCTCATTTGGTCTCCGTAGGAACCGGTTCCCTGTTGGCACCGTGTTTCGGTACCCAACCCCACTTGGATATGATTATGATTTTACAGAAACCCAAGCAATCTTATTCTGTATTTCCCATTCTAACCATTGTTTTGCAAAAAAAATATGAACTGGTGAAAAAAAAAAAAACAACAACCTCAAAGCTAAAAAAATTCTTTGGGGTTTTTAAAACTTGGAAATTCAGCCAGTCCAGAAATGTAAATGCTTTGTCGCCGTTTCAAAGCCTCGAGAAATACTGATGAGTTTTGGGTAATAAAGCCCTGCAACAAGAAGCCGTCCCTCAGTCAGAAGGGGCTGGGACGCAGACACGCCTTGCTCAAGGACACTCTAGCGCAGCAGGACACATGGCGGGCTACTGATGGGGACTTCATGGGAACTGAACCGAGGAAGTCAGTCTTTTAAATCCCTAGAGCAGGTTGTTGTTTTCAGTGTGACTGCAAAAGGACAGTTTTTTCCCAAAAAGATGGAGACCCTCACACAATAAGCATATTTCTGTTCTGCCTTGTGTGTATCTTTACTATTTGGTTGTTGATTTAAACACCTACAGACTGCTGGACATGGTTGTCTCTCTACTTTTTGCTCAACCTAAGGAACTACTTATTGTTGTGAGTATAAAATAGAAATCCTGTCTTTGTCTCTGACACCTATTCACGTACTTTTTAAATCTGGATTTGAAAAGCACCAACAGACTAGATGGGTAAAGTTTTAAGAGAACAACAACAACTGCAATGTCAGTGCCATGCATGTGTAGGAGAGTGCAGTAAGAAGCAGCCTCTGCTGCAGCGCGATCGGCCTCAGGCCCGTTTTAACTTTAGAAACCCGAGTGCCAGGACCCTGTGAGGGACTGCTGAGCTGCAGAGTTAATCCCGCAATTGCCACATTCATCACCGGAGGAGAATGCTCAACGCTAACGCAGTTTGGCATCAGTTCGGCATCGGCTCCTCACAACTGGTGAGTTTTCATTAGCTGAGACGCTGCAGTTGGCTCTGGGTCGTCTGTTATCTTTGTTTGAAAAGGGACTAGAGCTCCTGGGCGGGTCCAGGTCTCAGACTGGTGCAGGGGTGCCGGGGCTTCTGGTTGGCCTGATATCCTCTGTGGTGCGCAGAGCTGACATCTACTAATGCGGTCATACGGCGCGGTGTCATCAGAAAACAGAACAAGCAGCTAACGTAGCTGCAGAAATCTTTTACATACCAACTGGTTTTTTAGCAGGATTAAACTCTGCCTTTCTTTGTAAAATCCAAGTTTGTCTATTTTAACGTGGTAGAGGATCGTCTTTGCTATTTTGTTTTGCCTTCTTAAAGCAACTCAAGACCACATTTTTTCCCCAATCTGAAAGAAAATCTGTTTCCTCATTGAAGTACTTAAAGCCTGACCTATGCTGGATTTTGAAAGGCCAATACTTATTTAAATTAACACTTTAGAGCTGAAAAACATACCGGCCAATATATTGTTACCAGTCTCATCAGGGTATCGCTGTTGGTAGCCAGGCAACTGGTCCTGTCCAAGAAATAGTTACGCATTATAAACCCCTTTAAAACCATTTGTTGTTTCATCTTAAATTTGACCTGTTTCTACATTGGGCTCACATCATTAACCCTCATGTTGTCCTCGGGTTGACCCGTTGTCCTATATCAATGTTCTTTTCAACTACGCAAAATAACATGACTCTTTGCTAAGTACAAATCTCTACTTTCATTATTTGGGGTGTCTTATTCAATTTTATATATAAAAGTTGACATATTCCAGTCTGTGATTATCCATCAACATCCATTCCTTTAATTTCTGCTTTTATAACTCAAACATTACGTATAATTTCCTATAAATGAGGTTTATGGACCATAAATACCAAAAATAAATGTAAAACTAAAGTTAATAAGTTATTGTTACGTAGTGTGTGTAAAAAGTGATGAAAAAGAGTGTTGAGGAAAGGGACAAAAATATAAGACAAAGTTAAAAAAAAAACATCAATAAAAAGCGCCAATTTTCAATTTTGACGGGAAAAACAACACTAGAGTTAAAGTCCAATAGACTTTAAAATTCTCTCGGGTGCATGCACCGGGAAAAGGCCGATGAGACACCGCTGCAGAAAGAAGTGAAGCCTGTGGAGACACGATGTGAGACGTGCGTGTGCAGAACGGCCGCCATCTTGACCGCTAACTAGCTAGCTTCAGCAAAAAAGTGAAAAAGCCCTCATTTTTGTTCTTTCACCTCCCATCCCCAGTCACCTCAAAAAATCCCTCCATGTGACCACATGTACCGTTTGTTGTCTTGTGCGTCATTATGATCATTGTGTTTTATGTGTTGTATTCTTGTTTTTTCTCCTTCTCATGCCGTATCGGATGCTGGTAACTTTAATTCCCTCGCGGGGGTCATCCCAAAGGGAAGAATAAAGCTAAGTCTAAGTCCTCATATGTATAGAAATTAGTGCTGTCAGAATAATTAAAATGTTGAATCGCAATAATCACACAATTTTATCTATTCTAATGTCCCTTGATTTCTTTTTGTTCTGTTCATTTTTCTCATTTAAAAAAAAAAAAAGAAGGTGAATTTCGGCCAATTTCAATGCGTAGCTCTGTTTGTAAATTTGAACGTCTGTCAGTAGAGAGAAAAACAAAAACAATCAATGCAGCCTACACCATGTTATCCTCCTGCTGTAAGAGATCCAAACATATTTTCAATAATAAGCATATGCTTATTATTGAACAGTAAGTGCTGTAGAACAACTAGCAGGAGACAAGTTATATTTGAGGTAAGTTTGGAGACACTACTTTATTTCATCATTAAATCGATAGCCTGCATATTTGTTTTATTTCTTTTCTGTGTTGTAGTTTGTAGACGGTCCCAAGCTTTAGACTGCAACGGAAATTCTTGACTCCATGGAAACGCTGTTTGTTCGAGTACCAAATGCACACGGTAGGAACGTGGTCCCAGTTTTCTGAATGGAACCACCACATTTATTTTCCAGACCTCTCCAGGCTTATCACACGTGTAGAAACTCTGTAAATCTGCTGCTCCAACAATAAAAAAAACTCATAACTCATAACATGCAACTCATTGAAATGAATGGTTTCTTTTTAACTCCCATACACACCGACCCCATCCAAGGCCAATCTCTACCAGACAATTCAGACAAAATGACACCCACACAAGCAGTTAAAAAGATCTCCGGTAGAATATAGAGTAGAAACATGCAGACAAATTCTCCTCACCACACCCAAAACCCAATGAACACAGAGACGACAAACGCACACAAAGTGTCATCTTACCTGGGAGTCTGTTCATGTTTACACCCTGAGCTGAGAGGCCGATGCCCATGTACCTGTGGAACAGAAAACTGAGTTTATTTTGGACAGGAAAAAAAAGATGAAAGAGTAAGAGACCAGTCATAACTTCTTGATAAATACTGTCAACATAGTCCATAATTATAAGTCAACAAATAATCCACATCAACAGTTCACATCCTCAAAAAAATAGCTGGATGGATGAAAATCAGAGGTACAACTTTGCTATTCCTACATCATTATGAGGGGTGCTAACAGTTAGCATGCTAACATGGTAAGTAGGGGTGTTGAAATGAATCACTGCATCGCGACCTGGACGATTCTGCACCGACGCAGAGACAGACCATAGTCGATTGTTGCCTACTGATGTTGCTCCTTTTTCTGGTTGCTGCTTTTAGTCTGTCTTGTTCAGACGCCGGTACATTCAGGTAGTGTGTGTTTTAACAGCAGAAACTAACTAACTAACTAACTAACTAACTAACTAAATATATATATATATATATATATATATCTATCTATCTATCTCTCTATCTATCTATATCTGGTATATATATATACATACACACAAACACTGCTTGAATTTGTTGACGATTGTAGCAATAATGATATCGAATCGATTCGTTGACAGGATAATCGTAATCAAATCGCGAGACCAGTGAAGATCCACGCCCCTAATGGTAAGGTTTGTGATGTAATATTTAGAATACCAAAGTTTGCACATTATCTCCCCATTTATGCTTGACACAACACCCGAGAACGAAAGGTGCACGTTGTTGCGATAATTGTGCACCTCCTAATCATATAAATATGTGTCTACATCCTGTATAGTAGGGGTGCGCAACACATGGTAAAATAAAACCCCCACCCCTCTAAAGTCTCAAATTAGCATTATAAAGTGACCCCTGGCCCTGTTAAGATTGTAATCATGCTTTCACTTCATTAGCTTATGCAGCCTCCTGATATAAATTTATGAAGAAAAAAAAAAAACAGCACAACAGGATGTATTGTAACTGTCAGAATACCCACATGCATATGAGTGCATTCACACAAGACTTAATTGTCACACAACTAATACAAGATGCTTTTAGAAGACACGCCATCCATTGAACTAGCGATCACTGACGCAAGCTGAAAAAGGGAACCGTTGCCTTGGTACAAAGTTTTTGCTTGCATCTCGTCCTTACGCGTCCGGGGGGCTGAGATCCTCAACCTCGGAGAGTAGAATACCCCAGTGCGGATGGGTGAGTGGCACGCAGCAGACCTCAATTCATTTTAGGGGTACCTGCAGTCCATTGGTAGGGGAAAAAAGCGAAAAGGGCCATTGGGTATGTTGCTGTGTCTGTGTCTTACGATCTGGCTTTGTGATGATTATATCGATAATAGACCGCAGTATGTATGTATCTAAGACCTGCATTTAGGGTTTGCCAGATAACGATGTAAAAACAAAAGGGGATTGAAATGGTCGTGGGTATGTGTCATTTATATATCTATCTATATCATAACTTTTGAATAAAGAGATAGATATAATATATTAATACCAGCTAGCATTATAACAAAAGGATAAAATAGTGGTAGTCATCTTATTTTGATCATCTATTATTGAAAGCATAGGGGATTGAGTTGTGAGAGAAGCTTTCTGGACTAGCTGATGTAAAGACTAAAATTGGTAGTCAGCTGCGTTGTTCACTTTTATTATAGTAGTACTGCAGTCCTGTTAAACACAACTTGGCCCGCTGACGCTATGACGTTCAGGGAGCGATCGCAGCAGCATGGCTGCGTTGTTTCTACTTTTTATTAGTAGTAAGTCAACTTTGTTTATAACGCACCTTTCACAGACAAGAAGGGTCACAAAGTGCTTTACAGTAAAAACAAATAAAACAGCAACACATAAAATACTGAGCCATATTGCTAGTTAAAAGCTTGTGTAAAGAGACGTGTCTTTTCTTTTTTAAAGGTTTCCACAGAATCCAAAGCTCTCAAAGCTAAAAGAGAGAGAGGTTTAGAGCCTCACCTCTGGTTTTAAAACGTGTCCTGGGGACAGTTAAAAGATCTTTATTAGTAAAGTTAATCCCACAGCAAGACCACCAGCAGCATGCTACCGCTAACGGAACGATAGCCTCTCTGAACAAGTGCAGTGTTAAGGCTGTCATGCACGCAACTTCTTGATGGGGCGGGGCTGGAGGGCAGCTAAAAAATAAAAACATACATTGTATGTACAGTATGTTTGACACGTATGTACATACACACGGGTACGTACACACTATATTTTTCCTTTAATGTCTTGTAAAGGTCAAAGGAGTGCTTAAAAAGTGCTATCCACATGTTTACATGTGTTTATACAGTGAATAATAATCTAAATACTACTAAGTGTGGTAAATCTACATTTGTTTTTATATTTCTGCAATTTGCATTTTAGTTTCTGACTTTCAGATGAATGGTTGTTTCCACCAGGCTTGGTCAGTGCTCATTATACTACTGTGGTTGAAGTAGTTAAATAAACGATGTCATATACAGTATAATAATAAATTCATGCATTTATAAAATTCATGCATCACCTAATTTCATCATCACATACAGGCCTGGCCTCCAGGAAAGACCAGTGTGTTTAAGCTATCTAATCTTGTGATGTTCATATTATACAATAATTTATTGCTGAATAGTATAGAAGACAGAGCTTAAAAAAAGAAAGAAATATCAAAATGCAATCTTTTTGAAAGAAAAAATAAAATTAGATAATTTTCAAAAATCGTTAAGCCCCAATCGATAGATAGATAGATAGATAGATAGATAGATAGATAGATAGATAGATAGGGGGGTGGGGGGTTATTGTTTGTTCAACAGTCTGATGGATGCTGGCACAAAGGTGAACTCTGCTCGTTTGGATCGTGGGGGGGGGGGGGGGGAGTCTCCTCCTGAGGTAACAGACTGTACTGGTTACTGAGATTATGGGTGGGGTCCGATATGATGCGTTAACTTTTCCTGATGGCCTGTTAACCCTTCTTTGGTATTCAGGTCAAATTGACCCATTTCAAATTTTTACAAGACGAAAAATGGTTCAAGTTCCATGTTTTCTACCTGAAATCAGCGTCCTTTCCTTATTTCCTGTGATAAACATGTATTCCTGAATCAATTTAGAAAATGATTCTGGATATGACGCTTATGTTGTTTCCATAGTAGATTTTTAAAATGAATTATAACCTTATGACAAAAAAACAAACCCCACTTCCATGTTTGTGTGCGTGCTAGTAGAGACTGATGCATTCCCTAAACAGATGTTATCTCAGCTGTTGGAAATTGAGATAAAGACGATAGTTGTTAATAGATTATGAATTAAAATTTTATTTCAGAATTGTTTTTAAAACCCCAAATAAGTCCGGGTCAGTTTGACCCGAGGGACACCAGGGACACGAGAGGGTCCCGGAGGTGGAGACCACACGAGGGTTAATGAAATATAGTTGTGATTGTGGTCTGGGGTTTTCCAATGATCTTCCCGCTCATCTTAATGATTCTGTGGTAGAGTTCTAGCACGAGTGGCTGTAAAGAGGACCCAAACCTCTCGACAATCGTCAGTCGGATCAAACAGCGTCTTGTGTTGGGTTTTCTCTACGCTAAAGGAATACCAGCCTGAGAAGATCCCAATCTCAAAGTTACTGTCAAGTTGGATCAGAACACCATGAAAGGGTTTACAACCTGAAGGCAAATTAGTGCTTTTACCCAACTTTGTTCAGGTAAATTTATATTAGTTGTATGTTGTGCAATTGCAAACTTTACGTCCTGTACAAATTTCCACATGAGACATGGGTTTTACGGTTCAGTTTAAAAGGCTTTAAAATAAATAAAAAAAACAAAAAAAACAACAACAACAACAACTAGGCTTAGTGATGCTATTTTACTAGATGCCATTTTCGAGACTACCCCTGAGCACATGTCGCGTCAGTGGTTTCAGTCTTATCTGGAGCTCCTGGTGTTCTGTGACGCAGCTCATGCTGTCAGAGTGTTAAAGCTAACGTTAGCGCTAGTAGTGCAGAAAGGCCAACAGTGTCATGAGGGAGTCAGATATCAGAAATGTTTACATTATAAAAAGGGGTTGCTTAGCAGTTGAAGTTATTACAAAAGTCTAATCTAATCTAAAAAGTGTGGGATGTCATCATAACTAGGGAAACACTGAGTAAATGTCAAGTGTAGCACTGATGTAATAATTTACTACATGTGAGCTAAATGTGCCAGCGTTGTGTATTGCTTTATTTACTTGGAAGTGTAAGAAACTGGTTTTGGGAACAACAGAGCCCCATGGTGATGAACACCCAACCTCATTTAAACTCACTGTTTTCATGTAGAAACAAGACTTTTGTTAATTATCATGGATATAAATATAGTTTGGTCAACGCTACGCCGACCACAATACAGGTCTGGTTTCTTCGGAAATTCAAAGCCAGACCGTCATGGCGGCTCGCTCAGAATACGATCTCATATCTTACACACCAAAACGGTGTTTGTGAAAACATTTTAAGTGAGAAATAGGCCGTGCGGGGACAACTGTGTGTGCTCAGCGGTTCGAGCGGTCGTCGGCCAATCGGAAGGTTGGGGGTTCGATCCCTGGCCCTGCAGTCCCATGTCGAAGTGTCCTTGGGCAAGTTCATCGGATGAGCAGGTGGCGCCTTGAACGGCAGCCTCGGCCACAGTGTGTGAATGGTTCCTGTACTATGTAAAAGCGCTTTGAATAGTAGTTAATATTAGAAAAGCACTATATAAGAACAGTCCAATTACAGTTTCTGAATGTGTCTTAATATCAGATCAACAAAAGGTCAGTTCAAAAGATTTTCGGCAGATTTTGAGAGACTTTAGACAGCTCATCCCACTCCTCGTTTCCAGGTTTGCAATCCACCAATCAGATTGATCAGACTCATTGTTTGAGTCCGACTGCCGGCAGTGCCCGCCTCCTGACTGAGCATGTCAGGTTGGCCAAAATGAAGGCCGGCGGCCCCTTTGGGCCCCTTAGGGCCCCTCTGGACCGCTCTGCACGCAACACACCAAATACACTCGAATCACCGAAAAGGCATCTCTCATTTCATAAGATGGTTAAATGACAGCTGGTTACCCATATTGTTTAGGAATACTTACCACACTTTCCAATCTGGAAAATTCCACCCCCATTTGACATGTGTTTTGGTGACAGATGAATTTCATGATACAGGTGAGTAAAAACACAAGCAACACAATAACCCCCCAGAGAGCCTGGACTCAAAACTAAGGCTGTTACACTATTATTATTATTGTCAGTGTTGGTTAAAATTGACTTTCATGTTTCTTTTAATCTACACAATTGTAAAATAAAAGACACTCAACTTCCAAAGAAACCAAGAAAGGAGTAAATCCTACACCCTGAACTTTCCCTAACCCAATTGGACTGTAATTGAAAATATAATCAATTGTGAATCAGAATAAACTCAATTCCAAAAAGCCATTGGTGATAACAGATGGCTTTACATCACCAGCTTAACCCTTGTGTTGTCTTCCTGTCAAAATTGAAAATCAACGCTTTTTATTGATGTTTTTAACTTTTTCAACACTTTTGACACCTTTTTTCAATGTTATTCACTTTTTTAACGTTTTTAACACTACTTAACATTAACTTATTAACTTTAGATTTACAGTTTTTTGGAATTGATAGTCAATAAACCTCATTTATAGGAAATAATTCCTAATGTAGCAGAAAAAAAAGCAGAAATTAGGAATTATTGAGACTAAAATTAAAGGAATGGATGTTGATGGATAACCACAGACTGGAATATGTCAACTTTTACTCAATACTATTTCAAAACCACTTCAATTCTTTTCTTCAAATGTTATAAAATTGAATAAGACGCCCCAAAATTAATGAAAGTAGAGATGTGTACTTGCCAAAGTAGTGTGGAATCAATCATGTTATTTTGGGGAATTATAAAGAACATTGATATAGGACAACGGGTCAATTTGACCCGAGGACATCATGAGGGTTAACACTGCTGTGAAACTTGTGTCCACATGTTAATACCTGCTATGAGATATCCAGGCAAATCTGTTGTGTATAAAAGAGAATATTCTAGTTGTAACAAGGAAGAGTGTGCGTACTCCGAGACCAGTCAGACCCAGAATAGTAGAACACACCCAGGAAGCACAGGGTTTCTTTTTTTTTTTACTCTAGCCTTTTCATGTGGGCCGGCATTAAAAAGCCTTGATAGCTTTTCTAAGTAGCTACTTGCTAACCTGAATGTCACTTTGATATTAAACCCTAGGCAGCAAATAACTACCTATACCTGTCATGTCGTCAATAACTGCCTCCCTGGAAGCCTACCGATCCTTCTGAGTAACTTAGACTGATCATGATATTCAACACTGTGTATTCCCTGTCACTTGATTACCTAATCATGCTACATTTGCTAACTGCCCTTTTTTGGGAGGGCCTATTCTGTGTTTGCTGCCTCAGTAGAGCAGCCAACATACCAAAAGATCCCTCCCACCTTGGACCCCCGTCTGTTCTGACCCCTCTGGTGGATGAGACGGTCAATCAAAACCAGGACAAACAGACACAACAACTGGTTTCACCCCAGAGAAAGACGATATCTGGACACTGTCAAACACTTAACTGTTTACTAGTGCAATTAATCAACTTTTGATTGTGATTTCTGTTCCCAAGGATCACAAAAACAATGTAAATCGAGACAAAAAACCTATTTTGCACGTTACAGTTTGCAAGTAAACTTTTTTTTTTTGTCTTATGTTCTCAATGACAAGCGCACTTTTGCTCCTCACTCAGCCAACATTTGAATATAATTTTTATATATATATTTATTTTAAAAGGTCAATTCAAAAGGTTCAACTGGAAAAGTATTATTGGATGAGTTTCACTGGTTTTCACTGTTGGTTTGTTTCAATTTATTTTAACTTCAATAAATGCAAAAGTCTGAGTAATCATGCTAAATAATCGTTATTTTAACATTTAACAAAATAATTGATTATAACCCCCCCCCCCCACTAATAAGGAACTGATATCATCCGCATTACATTACCTAAATTATATTCCATACCTTGCAGTTGTTTATTCCCAACAGTATTACCTGTATTTACCTGTGTGTAAAACCACTACAACGCAGAAATAGGCAATATCTCATCTGTATACTGTTTTGTCACAGTAAATGCATATTTTCTCATCTATAACATAATTAGTCTGTTTCCCCCATTATGCCAAATTCTGTTTTATGTGCGTGTTAATGCACCGTCAGGATTGGTATTTA